>NW_015151061.1:80972-101324 GCF_000732505.1 Cyprinodon variegatus | reverse complement strand
TCACGTTCGCCCAAAATATGAACGAGTTCATGAACTTTCGTTCAATGAACGCGTTCAGGCACAACACTGTATATATATATATATATATATATATATGTATGTATGTATATGTGTGTGTTTGAATATATAATTGAAGAAGTAAATGCTAAGAAATCACAAAAAATGAGTAATGTGTTTTTTAAATCAAAATCAGTCAATAGAAAGTTTGAAGAAAGTTTTAGTATTAATGGTTGAACATTGCTGCTGTGATCCTTTAAGGGATCCCTTTGCTTGTGTTTTCAATATCATAATTTCTATGAGTCGATATTCAGTGACAGGCACTTAAAATCTCTATAAGGTTTAGTTTAGGGCTGACTGAGAGTTGAAAAACGACGGTGAAACATAAACATTGCTGCCTGAGTTGTGAGACATCAGTGAGGAGCAGCAGCTCCATCAAACCCTAGAGGTAGCGGGTATATTAAGAATCGGATGGCACAAAGATAAAATGGAAACAACCACAGGCTGTATGAGCTTAAGCAGAGACCCAGGATATGAATTATTTTATCGCCCTTTGAGTGACAGTTGACATACCAGCTCTTGGAGTAATTATTTACCAGCAGCTTTCCATCAATACAGAGCTGCTCTAAGTGCTTTAAAAGGCCTTTACTGTTCATTAATCTAAAACTACCCCCCCTTCCCCTCATTGATGAAAGCAGCTGTAAATAATTGTCGTTCAATGGCATTTGACATTCAGCTCATGAGAGGTCCAGAGAGCCCAGGCTGAGAGTAAGGTCTCAGCCACTGTAGCAGATGTGGCTGCTTACATCAAAACCTGCGGAGTGTAGCGTGTTGGTAGTTAATATGATGCAGCATGACTTCTCACTGTCATTTTGCAGCCTTCAGTAAGATCGCCTGAGCAGAGAGTCATTTTTGCAGCCAAGGGGAATTAGAAACCCTCAAGCTAATCTACTGAACCTGTGTGCCTTTCACTGATTAATCCTGTTTGTCCTTGTGCTAATTGCTTTCATTCGCCAAATAAATGCAAAAAGGAGGAAAGTTTTACTCAACTTTTCCCCACAAACCCCCAAGAGTTACTTTCATGAGCTTCTAATCTACATTTTACATGTCTTCAAGAATAAGTGTCAAATATCATTCTTATATCTCTTAAACATGTGTGTCTGCTCTGTCTTTTAAGCGCCTCAATGAGAACCTGGCCAAGCTCACCGCAAAGTTTGAAAAAGCAACAGCTGAAAAAGTCAAGTGCCAACAGGAAGCAGAGTCAACGGCGCGCACTATTTCACTGGCCAACCGCTTGGTAAGGAGGACTATGTTGTTTATCTTCTTTACTTGATATTCATTGGTTAAAATAAACAAATGCTGTATAAAGATTGCCTTACAATTAAACACAATAGGACTGTATTTACTAATATGATTACTTCTAGAGACATTTAGTTGAACACAATTTTCATTGGCTCTTTAAGGTTAAAAAGGAATACATTCCTTACAATACTTTTCAAAGGACTATTGTAAAGAATTTTTGCAAATATTTATCATTTTTGTGCTTCATTAATGCTGCACACAACTTTGCGTCTGTCTTTTACATAAATTCATACTAAAATACATTAAAGACTATTGTTGTAATCGATAAAATATCCATTTAGTGTTTCAGGATTTTTTTCAAGGCCCTGTTCAGTATATCCTCATCCTCATCATATCAGGTCATATCGTTTTTATGAACTAGAATATTATGGTTTAAATGAATGAAAAGTGTTCCAAGGTTATGAGTCAGCCTTTTTTGTAGTTAAGTTAGTCTAAAATATAATGTACAAACTTGAAAAAAAATGAATAACTCATATTCTTTTTCTTTATTATTGCAGAAAATGTTTCTTATGTATTATATAAATCTAATACATTTAGAATGCAATATTTGATTACATATTTTAGTAATTCAGAGCATGTTACTGACAATAAAAGCAAAAAAAAAATCTGTGTTTTATTGCATTTGAATGTTTACGAGAGCTTCACTAGGTATGAACTTAGGGGAACTAGCTCAATAAGAGCCACTATTTGCAGCAAATTCCCCACAAATGGGGTCCAAACGCCACATTCTGCATCCAGCTACTGTTGAGCCATGGACCTCAAAAGACTCTCACCTAGGCTAAGAAGTAGCCAAAATGCAAATGTATTCAAAATGCAAAATATGGCAACTGATATACCAGTAGATGAGTCTGAATGGTGCAAACTAGTACTAGCAGTAGACATGCGGGTCTGTCATCCTGTTTGTCGTAATACGTGCCATTAAACATGACGTTCTCTAATGAAAAGTGTTGTTATCATTCAAATGCGAATGTGAGCTGTTTGTGTTGCTCATTTTTCTCAGAGAGAACGTTGCTCTCGTTCACGTTTGTAATTCAAAATGGACCCATTCAGTTCACCGTTCACTAAAAATATGAACGTATTCAGTGAACCCCCTTCATTGAACGCGTTCATGCACAATGTCAAGAGTAGGAGAACAGATAAAAAACAAAAAAAAAAGATGACCAGAAGGCTGGTATCAAGGCAGCCTGGGCTGATATTACCATTCAGCAGTGATACCGCTTCCATTTTAAGCTACATTGATCCTGTAATTCATTAAAAAGTAGGCCCGACCAAGCATAGAGTACAAAAAAATAAGAAAAAATACCCTCAGAAACTTTACATTTGAGTTTAAAATGTATTTTATTATTATTCATCATATATTCAACATTTTATAGTCACTGATTTTAATGTCTTCAATATCTATAAGCCATAATCAACAAAATTATAATAATTACAGCTTAAAATGTTTCACGCTATGTGTAATTAGTTCATATAAGATTTGAGTTTAACTTTCGGCAATGAGTGAGAAGTAATGTTGAACTTTTTTATGATATTAAAATCTTTTAAACCATGAAAACATAACGATACTCTGTCCTTTCACAATTAGACTTTATGTCCCTGTTACATTTCTCCACATGCAAATACTGACCTTACTCCAAGAAATCTGTCCAAACACTGTCATTTCTTCACACATTCTTTAAAAACAGAACCTAGCTTCAACATGGAGACTGTTAATTCACAAGTGATGAGGTAGTGACTCATTTATCTATCAAGCCCCTTAATAGTTGAGTCAAATCCTGCTGACCGTCTTTAAGTAGAAATAAGAAACTGCCACATTGATCCAGCATTTTACTCCTGTAATCCTCAAACCTTTTCTTTTTATAGCCTTATATATTAAGCTTTATCTGCAGATATTTGGTAGTAGGGTTGAAGGAGGTCAAGGCAGGGGAGGTTCTGCCTCAGTAATCAGGAGATAAACCAAACATGATACCCTGTAGACAGTATTGTAAAGAAAAAGAAAATATGAAATAGAAAAACTGGAATGGCTGCATGGTGAAGCAGTGATTAACAAAACACAAGAACGTTTTACTCTCAGCCATAGGTCTTTCTGCAAAGGGTGTGCATCTCCTCACTCTGCTTGTGAGGTTTCTTTCCAGGTAGTTCTGCTTCATCCTTTCTCTTCATGAACCAAAGTCTTGGACTCTGGAAATATCCAAAAGTCATTCTAACCACATGAAAGAAACATCTCACCTTACTTCTTTCAAAGCAAAGAAGTATTGGCTTCACTCCAGGTCCCTTATCGATGCTGGAGATTCTCACACTGCATAATGCGTGTTGCAACCTCACAAAGAAACGAATCATGAATTCATGATTCGTTTTCTTTCCGTCATGAACACTACCATATTACAGTAACTTTGTATGTGTGAGAGCTAGCATATACAGTAGCAGCCATTCAAAATTGCCCTTCTCAGTCAAAAGCCAGCCAAATGGCAGCAAAATAGGCCTACCCTCTAACTTCTAGCCACTGGCCTTCTTTTGGACGTGCATTTTTTTTTTTACTCTGACTCCACCCTTTCACTGAATTACAGGCTATGACCAAGGATTAAAGCTTCTCTTTAGATCTTATTGTCCACAAATCATGACAGAATATTTTAGATGTTAAAAAAAAGAATTGTAGGGGACTAGCCAAGGACCAGTTAAGGGCCCATCAAGGAAAGTGGGGAAACTTTGAATGGCTACTACTGTAATCAGACTGCTTTGTAAGGGCACAAGAGTGACTTAGTCCAAAAACTTGTGAGGTATTGGAGTTAGAAACACAAGCCCAATCATTCAGACCAGTGACGGCTAAATGCTTTGCTACAAAACACAATTAGCCTCATAAACCTTAGGCTCTGTGTCCTGTTTTGTTCCTCGTACCTCTAGTAAAAATCAATTAACTCTATATATTTAGTTGTACTTAATGCAAATATATTTGAGAATTTCCTTTCCTATTTGACAGACTAACTCATATCATGTTTCCATAACTTTTTGACTTCAAGTATTAAACAGTGACTATTAGTATAAAGAGTTCATTAGATATGTCTGTATGTTTAAGCATTGCAAGTGAACTTTTTTAAAAGCTGGCAACTTGCAAGAGTCACTCCCTTGATCTCAACTGCATGTACAGTCCAGCACAGGCACAATATTCACATAAATCCCACCATCATCCAGCTCTGTGTGGATCCAATGCTGACAACAGCAAAGCAAAAAGATGACTGTTGACAGTGTTAGCACAATAATCTAAATTATTCAGAGAAAGCTTTGAAAAAGCCTGACAGGAGCAACAAAAGAGGAAAGGTGGTGCTAATCAGCTTGTCAGTCCAGAATATCAATGCAAATGCAGCCTGCCTTCCGAGGTGCACATTGTTTCCGCAATGGGTGCTGACTTTACAGTATATGTGTGAAAGCGTGTGGCCTCGTAAGTTTGGAAGAGATAAGATATTAGCGTGAGCTGTATTCATCAGTTTGGGGAAATTGGATCATTGCAGCGGTAAAGAGTGTAGGTGTTGGAACATGAGCTGAGACATTATAAAGGAGATGAAATTCTAATAAAAAGGGACTAGGAGGTTGCAAATCATAATTGTGTTAGGTTATTCGTGGGTAGGTGCATTGGCAGCAGCATCAATAGATTAATTTAGTTTTGATTTTACAGAATCTCTTTAGGGGATATGCTGAGGAAGGAGAAGATTCAGTAGGAGAAAAACTATATACATTTTCTGTTGTGTACTTTTATTCCAGGTGGGTGGTCTTGCAGCTGAAAACGTTCGATGGGCAGAAGCCATAGAAAACTTTAAAAAACAGGAGAGGACATTATGTGGGGATGTCCTCCTCATCACTGCCTTCATCTCCTACCTGGGATACTTTACCAAAGGCTACAGGCAGCATCTGATGGAGAACTGCTGGAGGCCTTACCTCAGTCAGCTCAAGGTCTGTGCTTTCCATATGTAGATACTATACAGAACTTTTATCAGAAGATAAGTGGATATACTGTAATGTATTTGCATGAAAAAAAAATTTTCCCACTACCTTAACCTCTCTCCTGAGGTCAAATTTATTCTTATTTGATATAATTTTAACATGATTATATATTTTAACAAAAACACAAACATAGGAACTTATTTTAAAGGGGGGTTTAGTAAAACAAAACAATGCATAAACCACTAGTGAAGGGGTCTGCATTGTTTTCCAGGCCAAGGACCCCCAAACTTATGGCAAGGTGGAGCGTGGGCCCCCTAATTATATATATTGGGTTATATCAAACTGATCCTATAGTAACTCTATTACAGATAGATTAATGTAACGAAAGTAAATTCACCCTGGGATTATTAAAAAATTTCTGTTTCCTATTCCTGGTTGATGGGACAGGTGTGAATGAAACGGTGCCCAGCTTGAAAGAGCTCCTGTGTGTTGCTGAATGTGTGCATTGATGACTGAAAGACATCTTCTGCCTCCTTTTATCTGTTTACTACAGTGTGTTGAAGTCATGTTAATGTGTATTTAAAGACATTTCAATTAGTGGAATAAACTGCTTGGGGGAATATAAAAAAGAAAAGTCTAATCAACCAAAACTTTCGCGACCCTCATGCAGTACCTCCATGGACCCCCTGTTGAAGACCTCTGCACTAGAGAAAACAGAAGAGACAAGAAACGAATCAAAACAATAACATATGAAGAAAAACAGGGGAGACAACCAGAAAATGTTACCATCATATTATAAATGATTATAATATGTGCTACAGTATGTACTTTCTAAGTAGTTGTCGTACTTGGAAATGCTAATTATAACCACACAAACTATTTACAGTTTTACATGTAGATGTGTTGGGAGCCGGAACTATGGGGGAGGGAAGAAGAAGAAAATGAAAAATAGCAAATAAATAGTTTGGTTTTTGGAATATAAAGGGTTTAAAAGTTATATTATGGTTAAATTAAGAAAGGATATGAAAGGATTCCAATTTTCTGGAAAGAAAGACATATTGTTCTTAGTCTGAACATTATGTTTTTCAATTTCTATTTAATCTCAGATTAGGTCTATCCAATAGGTTATGTGACATGTATTTTGGGATTTCCTATTCTGAAGGAAATGAGTGGAGGATTCCTGAATTTGAATGGGATGGTTAATTTTGAAAAATCGCCAAGGAGACAGTGTTATAGCTACCCAATAGAGGGCGCAACTCCTCATTCTCAAACTGGGCTTCACTGGTGTTTGCAAGACAAGTAATGCCATATCAGTGGCATCCATGAATCTCTTTAGAGTCCAATCCGGGATTATTTACGCTGTTTAATGTCTGTTTAAACCACAAGTTTAAAGGCGCTGCTAACTGCACTAAGTCTCTCAGAGCTCTAATGAGTGGATTAAAAAAAAAATAGAGAGCAGATAACGTCCACTTCATTAAAACAAAGTGGCAAATAGTCTAAATGCGTCTAAGCGACATACCCTCTCTTTAAATTAAAGTTTTACTTCTCCATTGAAAAATGAACAAAATAAACATGATTCTCAAATGTTTTTCAGTCTTTTTATTTAGTTACTAAATAGGTTCCTGTTTTGTTTAATCATACAAATATATCTAAGTTTATAATGTGAAATTTCTTCTTGGTTGTTTTTTTCAGTCAGTCTTACAGCTTGCACAATAATTTGTTAAAATGTATTGATGTATTTTTTTATTTTATTTTTTTTGCTGCATATTGTAAAAACAATGTTAAGGCCTCCATGTTATGGAAAGTTCTTTTACTCCTAGCTTCTTATCTCCCAGCCAAAAAGTACAGAAGTTAGAACTATAAAGTACTTCAGGACGTTCAGCAGTTTCTTTGCTTTTCTGTTAAACTCTTCTGAGGGGACAGCCAGAGACATTAGAAGCTGATTTATTTCTAATGGAGAAAGTACACTGATTAAAAAAATAAAGGGAAAACATAAACAACACAATATAACTTCAATCAAATCGAACTTCTGTGTGTGTGTCGGGTGTGTGTGATTGTTTACCCCGTGAATTGTGACCCGTTCAAGATCTATCCTGCATTTTTCCTAAAAACTCTTGAAGCTAACAATGACCCTGACAAAGATATTTGCAATCTTTAAATTCAACAAATAAACAGTGAATAAACAGTGAATGAACACCACCACCCTTAAGAAGACCCTAAACGTTCTTTTCCCGATGTGAATTTCTCATTAAACTTTGACTCTTGAAAACCTCTCCACCCAGGTAAAGGGCCTTTCTTGAACCATTGCAGACCTCAGGAACCGAATGTCATTTTTTTCTAGAATTGCAATGACCTTCTGTTTTTCATATCCGTGGATTACATTTATATGCATATATGAAAGGAGTCTTAAGCATCCATGTTCACATGGCCCAAGTGGGGAGGAGACCAGTGTTACCCCCTTAAACATTTTGGTTTGACTCAGCATGTTAGACACCTGAAACACATATAGGCTCATACTTTTTCATTAAGAGTCAAAATACTTCCAGGCTCTATGACAATGTCACATCCCTCTATTCATTAAGCCAGAGAGGCACTATAATAATTTATTTTGTTTTCAAGGACAGTTCATGTGAAGTCTAACTATGTGAACTCTTCCACTTCGCTTTGTGCTGTAACTCAGTAAATGAGCTTCTAATTTCTACTTTAAAACTCCAGACATTATTTATGCCATTGCTCTTATTAAGGTGAAGGTTGAAGGAGAACTCTCTGTGGAGAAATGCTCCACTGGTCAGGAAGTAATAACGGAAATGTTTTGCAGATATCACTTACGAATTGAAGAATACAAGGGAATATATCTATGCTGAAACGATCGGAGGAAACATTAATCATGCTCGTGCCTTTTTTATCAAACCCCCCTCTGTTTGAAGTGTTTGAACTCTACTGCCCCGATCTGTTATGAATTTGTAAAAGTCGTAACTGAGAACATTTAAAACATTTGAAACATTGTCTCTACATCAATATCAATCCCAGTAGCCATATTGTGTCTAAAATGAAGTACACTGCAAAAATGATCTCAAAATGAGTACAAATTTCTTAAATTAAGTGTAATTACCCTTAATTTGAGCAGGTAAATGAGATAATTTGCCAATGGAATGAGCATTTTTACTCTTGAAATAAGGTATCTAGATATTATGCGCTTGAAATAAGACAATGCAATTGTTTTTTTTTTTCTTGTTTAAAGTTTAAATTGTCTTGTTCCATTGGCAAAGTGTCTCACTTCAATCCATGATTCAAGAAAAAAATCAATTTTTTAAAGAAAAAATGAATTATTTAGATTTTATTTTTTTTGCAGTGTAGGGGAAGAAATGTCACAATTCTACCGAATCAGCACAGATGAAATCTCAGTTCTGTTCAGCTCATCCTCCTGAACTATAGATTGGAGTTAATGTTCAAACACTTAATCAGGGTTTCATTAAAAAGGGTAATTAGAAATAATTAAAAGTCATTAAATTATTTTTTTTTTTAAATGAGGCCATAATTGGCATTAACATTTACTAAATGTGGTTATTGTGGCATTTAAAATGCTTTATTAAAAAAAAAATGAAAAAGAAAGTTTATAAAAACAATTTCGTGAGATATACTATATTGCAATATAATTGTGGAACTGCCTCCTGCTAATCGTAAAGCAGGAAGCTTTACGTAAATGTTTGGAAAAGAAGCTCGAGGCGGAGAAAAAGCTAGAGAATGGGAAAATGCAACCAGATTTAACAAAAGTGGCTGGAAAATGAAGAATTCGGGATATGGCTGCAGCCTGTCAATGGTAAAGATGACCAACTACCCATTAGTTTATAATTACTTACTCTTGTTGCCTTGGTTACAACCGTTTAGTTCCTGATAAATTAATCATGGCCATTTCTCAATTCACGAGAACGCGAGTACGTAGTCGCGTTCTCATCAACTCCGGTCTTGGCAAGAACACGGGAAAGTCTGGACTTGATGAGAACGGGAGCACGCAGCATAGATATGAGTCAATTGGAATAGAAGCGTACTTGTGATGTCATCACACGCTCGGCTTGTCTAGAGCTGCATTTCACCTCCTGTTATTAATAGTCTCTAGATAATAATAAATTATTACTTTTTTTTCATTTAGTGGGGGAATAATAATGAACACAGTCAGATAAACACAAATCAAATAAAACAAAAAAAAAATCGCCATCAGCGCCAGCGGTACTTTACACACGGCTATGCCAAGAGAGGGCTGTTGCAGACACGCTGCGGTTAGCCCTGGCTGCCGTTAGCTTTGGAGCTCCGCTGGTTGCCGTGGTCCTCACAACTTCGGAAATCTCTTTTTTTTAACTATGCATTAAATCAGTAAATGGGCCATATAGTGATGCTTTAAAGTATTATATTCTCGCCTCAAATTATCTTAAAATGTGCTCTTATTGAACAGCACAAGAAAGAGAATGTTTAACTTTAATGGAGCGCTCCATTGAAAGCTGCTGCTGCCGCAGTGCATGCTGGGACAGCTATTAATCTCAAGAACGGACAAGTCTGCTCTGATGCATACTCGATAAAGAGGGCAGGGCGAAAACAATATCCGGGGATTTGGTGCGTTCCCGATCTTGCATTCTCAGCAATTGGAACAGTGCTCAGGCTAAGGCTGATGACATATCACGAGTACATAAGCACATGAGAACACTCAAGAACGCATATTGAGAAATAGCACATTTGTCTCTTTGGTAACTACCTAGTAGTTCCTGATTAGTCACTTTTTGTTTCCCTAGTAACCACACTTTAGTTCCTACTTAGTTACTCTGTGTTTCCCAGGTAACTAAGCAGTAATCCCATAATAAGTCTTGGCTGGGTTGGCCCCAGTAAGTACCAATTAACTACCCATTAGTTACTTATCAGTTCTCTAGGCGCTCTCTAGTACTTAACCAAATTTTGTGTTCCTTATTGTTAAGTGTAACCGCTTACAAAGTACTGATATTGATTGTGTCAAAGACCAATCTAAATAAAAGTTTAAAAACGTCATTTTAACACTTTTAAAAAAACCAATATGAAATGACTCAGTGCCTTAATCTGCAACTTATATACCCATTCTGCACTTACTTTTTTGGGGAAAAAAGGAGTCAAAACTCTAAATGTTTGCCAAAGTTTATATTTAAAACTATTGCAAAATTCTATCTAGATTTAATAGCAGCAATTTATTTTGTTATTAGGTTCCCATTCCAGTGACTGCCGGCCTGGACCCTTTGACCATGCTCACTGATGATGCTGGCATTGCTGCATGGCAGAATGAGGGCCTGCCAGCTGACAGGATGTCCACAGAAAATGCTACCATTCTAACTTCCTGCCAGCGTTGGCCACTCATCGTGGACCCACAGCTGCAGGGCATCAAGTGGATCAAAAACAAATACGGTGATGACCTGCGGGTGATACGCATAGAACAACGAGGGTACGACAGTTTTGGTAGAAACAAGGTCAGTGTATTTTACCAGGTGATATATTTTCTGAAAATGTATATTGTTAATCTTTAAGGTATCTTGATTGTTTGGAGAGAGCGCTGGGAGCTGGTGATGTGGTTCTGATAGAAAACCTGGCGGAAACGGTGGATCCTGTTCTTGGGCCTTTGCTCAGCAGAGAAACCATCAAGAAGGGCAGGTGAGACTTAGAGACAGAAATTCTTAACTGTTCTGTCACTAATGTGTTTGATTAACTGTACAAAAATGTCAAACAGGGAGAACTGTTAAAATCTGCGAAAACAGATCCATAACAATGCAGAATTTCACTTTTTCACGGAGGCACATTCAGCGGAATGTTCTGAACTGTTGAGGCGAAGTGACACACAGAGTCCACCCAGCAAATTTAGCCAATCATGGTCACAAATGGAATGGCTGCGGATGCCATGAGAAACCACATTAACTTACACTTTTACATTCTTGCTGTGGATTCTGGCTGCTATGTTTCTTTCGTTTCTACTGTTGCCTCTGCACCTTTTGCTTTTGTCACAGCTGTATGTCCCGCCTTTAACCATCATACTGGAACAATTAAGCAAACAGGTGAAAATGAGTAAAAATGACTTCTTGTGTGTTTGTGAACACAAAAAAATATTATTTTTGCTTTTTTGTCATTTTAAGGTGAACTTGGCACATTGTTTACTGCTAGAAACATTTTTATTTTTTTTTTATTAGAGCTATTCCTTTATATTTGAAAGTGAAAGAATACACTTTGTTTCGATTTGTCTATTTATACGTTCCCAGATCGATGGGCAGTAAAATCTGATTCTTTAAGGTTACTGATGATCTGGTCTTTTTATGCATCCTTCTGTCCCATAGCATTGAGCTCAAGGTTTTATACAGTAGCCCAAAAAAGCCTTGTTTTGGTTTTGAAAACATGCATAGACATAGTCACACCTGCAGCTCACCTAATCTCTGATATAGCTGCATCTTGCTGAGCTCATTAGTACGCAAAAAAGGACGAGTATAAGTGATTGTATTAAAGATTATAGAAAAATAGTCTCGTTTGGAGATATGCATGATTTTTTGTTGTCTTCTTTGCACTAATGTAGACAAAATATCTACACCCCTAATCCTCACTGTGTATCAAATTATTCAGTGTCACATTTATTCTTGTAAATTAATATATGAAAACAGGACAACTTTACAGAAAAGAGAGAAACATTATAGAGGAAAGATGTTTTGCAAATGTTCTTTGGTGATGAAATATTCCAGGTATATAAAGATTGGAGACAAGGAATGTGAGTACCACCCCAGTTTCCGCCTCATCTTACACACCAAGCTGGCAAACCCTCATTACCAGCCGGAGCTGCAGGCACAGTGTACCCTGATCAATTTCACAGTGACCAGAGATGGTCTGGAGGACCAGCTGCTGGCAGCAGTGGTCAGCATGGAGAGACCTGACCTGGAACAGCTGAAGGTAAGAAGACACAGATGCAAACTACCTGAACATTTTCAAGAACAAGGATATCTTTTTAAGTCGTCATGGAGATGTGGATGTAAATCTGAGTAGACATGAAAGCAGAACATGACCCTCTCATCAGTTTTCCTCTGGGGATAAACAATGTTTTGCAACACACTACCAAAGATTTACTCCTCATGTCTCCTCTGAGGAAGTTTGATTAAAAGACACAGGGAGAGAAATGAGGGGCCTCTACGAAATGGGCAAAACACTCCTGCTTGTCATTATCCATCCTTAACGCGATATGTCAGCAAGAAAACAATGTCTGCCTCGAACATCACAGGGAGCTTTGAGTCCAGGTTCTTTCATTTAAAGACTATCAGACAGTAGTTTTGATTAAAATTTAGTAAATATCTGATAATTATGAAGTTAACTATAAAGTGCGTACACAAGTAAGTATTCATGTCTCATATTATCTGTATAAAGGTTTCTGTGTGTATTTCCAAGACCTTTAAATCAATAGAAAGTCAACTGAAGATTAGAGCTTTTTTTGTGTAAGGAATATTGCTTTTAAATTGGAAGCTTAATCTGATTCTTATTTTTATCTGCATTGGATTTAGAGTAAAAGACTTGTATATGATTTAGGTTTTAGGTCATCACCCATGCTCTATTATATTTAGCTTATCAGATAAGGGTACTAGGTTACCATGAAATAAATTAGAAAATGATTAGAAATAAATTAGAAAATGATGTTTTTATCAACTAGAGTTAATGTTTCACAGATGACTTGTGAAACCTTAACATCAACAAAAACAATGTCAAACCTTATTTAGCACAATACTAAATTCTACACCCTTGATCAACCATTCATTCACTATACAGAATGGAAGCACATCAGAGTTCCCATGCTTTAAAGATATTAAAGGGATTGATATTCCACAAAATCTACCTTAAAGCAATAACGGATACCTTGTGACCCTACAGTTAGCTTAATTTGTGATGTTTTTGGGGGGTTCCTTTTCTCAAAAATGTGCCTATGAAACTTGAAAGGGTTGGAATGGTGACTGAATGGGTCATGTGGCTTTATGGAAGTGTGAGTTCACTTTAAACACAAAGGCTAACTCTGTGTGGGCAGTTATTGTTATCTGATTCTGAATATTTATTTAGATTAGATTAGATTAGATTAGATTCAACTTTTTGTCATTACACAGGTACAGGTAGAAGGCAACAAAATGCAGTTTAGGTCTAACCAGAAGTGCAATAGCAGCAAGTGCAGGATAAATAATGGTTCCGTAAGTACAGGACATGGGTTTCTACTGAATACATATAGAGATGAATACCATTATAAACAGAATTTTACCAATAGATCTGTCCTAAGAATATAATATATAGATCACTAGTGTTATGAACAAAATTTACAGCTAGATATGTACCGAATATGATATACAGGTGGATATTACTATAAATAGGGTTTTTACAAATATGTACAATAGCATAATATACAGATGATTGTCATTATAACAGAGTTTGCAGGTGAATATGTACTATGAATATTGTACAGATGGCTATTTCTATGGCTGAATAATTATAATTGGAATTTATAATTAAATATGTATTATTCTAAGATATTTTTAAAAAATTCTGACTAAGGGCTACATATATTATATCAATCATATTAATGATTGATATAATTACCAATTTAAATAATCAACTAACAATTACTAACTAAATTTACCAGTTAATGTGAGTATTCAAACTTGTGGTGGATATAACTTTTGTTTAACCACAGGTAAACGTTAACAATTTAATCTGTAATAGCAGTTGGTAATTACTATTATTAATAACCAAACCAAAATAAATGTTGCTATTATAATCAAGCTTTTAACTAAAAAAATGTTTCAACCTCTAGCCTTTAAAGACAGCAGTTAGTTCCACAACTTGAACACAGAAATACAACTACAGAAGAAACAACCAAAAAAAGGGGGCTAGGAAAAATTTAGATTCTGGATAGCAGAGGTTCTTCGACAATGAAACAATTAATTAATCCTTAGCCTAATTTTAGTACTGAATAATCATCACTCAAACCAGCAACAGATATGATATGTCGAGTAAGATACAACATTCAACAAAACAGACAGGACACTTAGCTGATCACACCTTTGTGGTTCTTAAATGTAGGATTTAATTTAATCTCTTTTCTCTGATAGATTCCAAAAGACGAAGAGAGACGGTCTAATTTTAGGACAGTGCAGTATTGCGTGTGGCTTTTAGTGCTACCAATCCTGGAACTTATACTCTAGGTCTAGTGCCCCTAGTGGCTTAAAAAACATTGGCCATTTCTAGATATGTATTCTTGTGCGTTCCTATGTGCTCATGAAACGCCATCAGCCTCAGCCCTACTGCTGTTTAAATTCACAAGAAACAATTATTATCTGGAGCGCTCACAGAGTTCAGATTATTAACTTATAAATTCCCTTTTCTCTTGTCGTTGTTATATAGAAGTACGTTTTAAGATTATTTAAGTCGAGAACATTATACTTTTAAGCATTATTCAGTGTCCCTTTTACTGTTTTAGTGCAGAATTAAGAAATGGCAACTGTGTTCCTTTATGCTAGCGTACATGGCACGATGACAGATGGTGGAACAGAAGCTTTGTTACTGTATTAACACATAACCCCACTGACCAACTCTTTGACACTGAGAGTTTATTGCTAACCTCAATTTAACTTTGTTAAAATGAGGTTCATCAGGTTCTATCGCCTAATGGCTGAAGAGTTAACCTACAAACATAAGGCATCTTAGACCACGGCCTTAATCCTTTCAAAGGAGTTGTTAACCTTTAAATAGTACATATATGTTTTTATGCGTGTTTAGTTTGACAGACTTTACACTATGAAATGGGGCACATTTCTGGGCAACTTAAGAGAAAATAATGAGGCCCTCGTAGTTATGATATCAAAAGTATGTGCCACTGTGTGAATGTAACTGGTTTTAATTAATGGAAAACTCTCTTGATCAAAGCTCCAGTGCCTAACGATGCTTCTATGCCTTCTTATCTGCAATCTGCTCGTTTCATGTGAGTTGTTTGAAAACGGATTGCCCAATGGCGCTACTGTATCACAGCAATTAGTCAACACATTGACACACTTTTGCAGTTCCTCAAATGCGGGTCTTGTTAGTTAAACTGAGAATGGGAAGTCAGAGATTAGAATGGGAAGTTTTTTAATAGATTGGGCAGATTTACTCCAACTAAAGTCTACTTGTATTGTTTTATCTTGGTTTTCCATGAACCCTCTTATTCACCCCGTCTTTTAGACCCTTAAGATACAGGGTCATTATCAATAGTTAAATCATCATTTTTGAAGAAGGATAGAGATGACAAGAAGGAGGAACATATGGCATAAAGCCAGAGATATTTTTAGCCTTATGTCCTCTTAGCAAAATTCAGTGGAGTGAAATGTGATTTAATGATGCTTGTATAATTAGCATCTCTCTCCGATTAAATGAGACTGAAAAAAAAAAAAAAAAAAAAAAAACAATATCTGAACTTGCTTATCATTTTAATTAACACAGAAACTTTGAAGGGGTGTCAGGTTCTCTGTACACTCCCAGGCCTCCTCCTATCTGAACACAGCCTAGAGAATGGAGCTCTGAATGGCTTTTTGTTGTCGGTAAACAACCCAGACTGATAACGATCATCGCAATGATAGAGGAGGGCAAATTGCCTGTACCTGTTTATATTCTTCCAATAACTCTGTGCCATTATACCTTTAATGAGGTTAGCGTTGCTGCTCAGGCATAAGATGATTGCTAGGTGAAAGAGCTCCTCTTTAACTGAGCCAAAGAAGGTATTAGAAGCTTAAAATGTCAAAATGCCTTTTTTCTGGTGTCTGCACAGGGAGGGTTGTGGGGTGTGTTGTGTGTGTGCGGGGTGAAGGGAGTCTACAACCTCTTTCCCAAAAGTTACCTCATCTTTATTCTTATAAGCAACTTGTGCATAACTGCATTGTGTATACAGCAGACTAGCTTTTCCACGAAGCGTCCGCATTAATGAGCGAAGTGTAATGCTCTGCTTCTTAAATTACCTTAACAGGGCCGCATCGTGGCACCAAGTAATCATTTGCCAAAAGAAATGATAGATGTAATATCTCATTTTAATACCAATTAGGGTGTTCTGCTGACTGGTTAATTGTTTGTTTTTCCCCAAGCTGGGGTAATTACAAGTACAATGTGCCAGAGGAAAGCTAATCGTTAAAAACTGACTCATTACTGCATCCAGTTGGGAATGTTTTAGTGCCTAAAGCTTTTCCCCTTAAGAGCAGTGAGTGCAAGCATGTAGAAGGTCACAGTTGACTCCGTCCACCACATAAAAAAACACCGTTTTCATTTTCTGTCTCCTGCAGAGACGCACTTTGCTTAAAAATCACCAATTACTGTACATCTTTTTGCAACCTTGTTATTAACAACAGATTTAGAGCATGTAATATTTACTACTGATAGGCAAAGTAGGTGTTTTCTAAAGGGATTTGAATTTCCTGTCATCTAACCAAGGGAAAATATTGTTGGAAATTTAAATAATCCCTTATAACTTGCTATCATTGCAGGGTAAATAAATACAATATTTTGTTATTTTTATTTTGTACTTTCCTCACTTACATAGAAATGAACATTCTGGCATTTATGTCTGTGGCAAGATACACATCAGAGGCACCAAGGCGGGGTTCAATCCCAAAGACTACTGGGTGAGAGTGCTGCATGCTGACCAGTCAGCCAAAGGGATATCTTTCTGGCTTAGTAGCCAGGGCGGGTGATCACTCAGAGACATAATGGGACATCACAACTTTGGAATAAAGCATCATTTAGTGTTTTATTGTGCACTTTCAGTGGACAAACATCAGAATTGCAAAGAGAGCCTAAAGAAGTCTTTGCCTATTGGGCATAAATTCGAGCAGATTTGCAATATGTTTGCACGAGATGTAGTGCTCGTTTACTGATCCATGTTGTGGTTATCTATCAGATATCTTAAAGGCATAGTGGAGGATTTTCGTTAATTTTTTAAAAGACCTGCCCTCTACACAACCATGTACCTGCTCCACAGAGAGAACGCCTATTAAACCCGTGCAAGATTATGCACCAGCCCATTCCTCCACGTGCACGCTCTGTTTAAAAGTTGCTGTTTGCATCACTCATACAAGCTTAATTTCCAAAAAAAGATTTGCAATTATTCCATTATGTCAGACTCACAACCGGTAAGTGAAAATGGGGACAAGCACGTTTGACGGCCTTATGTAAACATATCAGCAGAATGATTGACAATTACTGTAGGAGGACCACTTATTTTGATGATCCACCCGGAAAAAGGACATCCTCCACTATACCTCTCAGCTGATTTATATCTATAGAAAGCGGGAATGGAAAGAAAACACACTATTAAATACTCTGATAAAAGCAGCTATGGAGCCAAAATTATGCTGTTGTCTAGCTACAATGTGGTAAAAAAATACGTAACTTTTTTAATTTGCAGAGGTGAAAAATTTAGTTATCAAAATGGGGATAAGGACGTTGGACGGCATCACGTAAACATATCACCAGAATGAATGAAAATTAGGAGGACCACTTATTTTGATGATCCACCAGGACAAAGTATCCTCCAATATACCTTTAAGCTTAGTATGTGTGCAAATGTAAACTTTCCTCAATGCTCTCTGCTAACTTCAAGCTTCAGCTCCCTCCACAGATTTTCTTTATAGATAAGATCTGGACAAAGATTATGGTATGGCCCCACTCTACTTATTTAACCCTTCTATGTTACCTTAAAGTTATATTTTTAAACTATTTTTAGGCATGTTATAGTAGCAGACCCACACATGATTAACATGATTTCTAGAGTTTTGATCCTCGTCACTGCATGTGACCCTTGACGCTAACAGTAGGCTATATACCATACAGTAGCTACAACACTTGACAAAACATACTCTCACAGTCTCTCCCTACAGAGAAGCTGTTCTAACAGCACAACTCTAAGTTTGACATTTACACTCTCATTTTGATGTGCATTTTCCTATGATTTGTATGAATCTAGTTTTTTTAGTCAGCCATAAGCAGAGAACAGATCAACAACGAATCTGGGGGCTAAATTTCATTCATATTTACCAATAGACATTTAAAAACGCTTTAATCTCATACCCAAATATATATATATATATATATATATATGTCTAACATCTGAACGGACATCCTTATTAAGTTTATTTTATTAAGTCTTGGGTCATTCAGAAGTAGATTTAACTGTCTTGTTGAGTGTAAAACTATATGAGCCATTTCATGAGAATCTAGCGTCTTAAAAGAGTCTCGCCCAACAGCCCCACTCCTCTGGATGCAAGTAAAACACCATAAAGGTTGTAACAGAAGGTTTTGTTCAGGGGAAACTTCAGCAAAGTCATTATCAAGCAGAAACAAGAAACTGCTGCAGACTGAAATGAAGGACAAAGGAGGATGAAACAATGGAAAACCGTGCCCTCTCCACTTTGTTCTCACAACGCCACTCAAATTCCATTCTTTGAACAAAAGTATTAGTTTCTGCCCTGACACTGTTGTTTTTTAGCTAGAACAAAGAGAAAAGACTGGCAGAGTTGAAGCTTTTTTAAACAGGGGGTACGTTAATCCATATGATGGGAAATTCCACCTCCTGCCTGTTGCCTGTAGTGGTTCATAATTAAAAACATAGTGTTTCACAAGAGATTATCCATTATCGACCTGGATGGGTGTGAGACTGTGTGGGTTGCTCCCTATCAAAGCTTTCTGCCCTCCTCCCGGAATCAATGGAAACCCCTAATCGAGGTCAGCTGAAAGAAGGTAGAGGTTGGTAACCAGACGGAAGTTGCATAATCTATGTCCAAGCTCTGTGTCCTTACAGCACTGCAGAGCGCATCGATCAGTTCTGGCCTTGAGGTGCCCTTCAGTATAATTCTCCTTGTATTGACTCAATCTGTGTGCAATTCTTATAACATCCCATTAGAATTATAACATTCTGTTTTTTATACTATGTATTTCTTTTTTTTTTCTTTTAGTCTGACTTGACGAAGGAACAGAATGGTTTTAAGATCACCTTGAAGACCCTGGAGGACAACTTGCTGTCCCGTTTGTCCTCAGCTTCAGGAAACTTTCTTGGAGACACGGAGCTTGTGGAAAATCTAGAGACAACCAAACGTACTGCAGCGGAGATAGAACAGAAGGTATGATGTATACAGAATTTCAATAAACTGTCTCATATTGCAAATAAAAGCAGAAATATTTTTATAAAAGCTTAACAACCAGCCTATTTTTACACTGCCATGCTATAATTTTACTTTCAATTGAATGTTTTTTTTATCTGTTGTTTTATGCATCATAGACTAGTATGAAATAAACAAGTATAATTTGTTGCAGAACATTATACAGTTTGGTACAGACCTTAAATTTGGGGAGGGGCTTCAAAACCAAGCAGCCAATTTATCCAGTTTAGTTCCAAAACTTAATTGGGCTGAACATAATTTTTTTTAAACGAAGCACAAAACAAACGGGTAACTATATTAAAACTCTGCTCCAGTATGGGGATGTACACAGGAGCCAAGCATCTGACCAATGCTCAGGCATCAGTGAATGGAAGAGCTGCCTTTTATTCCCATATTACTCAATTCTTGATAAAGAGAGATGTATTAAAGCTCATTATCTTTCTCTCAAATTAGCTGCCAAATCATTCCATAAACCTGAGCGGTTTGATGGAGATGAAATTGAAATCTCTTGTACAGGCTGACTTCACTAATAGTCCTGTTTGTTTAATGTGTTTTCCTTATCACTTCTCATTCAGAGCTGTTTTCCTTCACAATTAATTTTTTTAAAACCGTAACATACTATTGGTTGTTGTTGTTTTGCTTCTTATAAAGGAACAAAAGAAATCAAACAAGGCATTAAAAGAAATAGCAGTCTCTATACAAAAAAACATTATTAGGGAAGACAAGACAAGATGAGCAACATCCTGCATACTGAGCATGAGATTTCGTGTTTCCCCATTCCTGATCTCCCCATCTCTCCCCACCTCCCGCTTTGATCCCTGAGGTTCTGAGTTCGACTCACTCCCACTCACTTTCTCTGAGC
>NW_015151061.1:70407-80681 GCF_000732505.1 Cyprinodon variegatus | reverse complement strand
TATTATTAAAGTAATGACAATAACACCATCTTAAAACAGTGCTACTATACAGTTTTCACACTATGACTTTAGAAACAGCCAAGTTAATGTAATTGTTGTAAAATCCAGTGCATATTCCCTAAGAAATTATCTTGTTTTCAATTCAAGTTTGCAAGTTCTTTCAAAAAGGGACATTTCAAGAGCAAAACTCTTGTGAAGTGCTGTAAGCATACGTATGTTCCAGTGGTGCATTTTTCACTATAGTACCACTTCAAAATTCTGATCAATCACAATAGTTTTAGGGCACCACGAAAGAAAGAAAAATGTCAAGAGCAAGCATTTAGGACTCTTAGAAGGGAGTTATTTTACCCACGAGAGAGAGAACACATTTAGCTCTTCTTACAGAGTGTATATGGGCCTTGGAGGTAAAAAGTTGGTGGAGATGAGGGCTCTGCTCACTCATAAACTTTCTCTGGCACCTTAAAAATTATGTAAATATGATGAATAACATAAAGGTAATAAGTTAATGCAATGAGCCGATGCGGTATCAACCTGATCTCAAGAAAAAGTATTCTTAAAAGACTTGTTGGCTCTATTTAGAAACTAAAAGTACCTTGAATTAAATGGGGGGTAGGACAAGGCCAAAACTTCTAAAACTTCAAGGGAAAACCTACAGGAACATTATTCACCTCTGATATCCAAAGGTTTAATCTCCTCCTGCCATAAATACAGAAAACTGATGAGTCACAGCTGAGCCAGAGGATTATTTCAGCCAGCAGGCTGAGACAATGTAAATTCACATGCAGTAGGAACACAGATGTTCTTCAGCAGCACAAAATAAAACCCGACCTTAATAAAAGTCTCTTTGGGCCGGTAATAGCTGCTAACATTGTTTTCTAACCCACTGATATAAATATGTTCCATCGAAACTCTTTTAAATTCCCAAAACAAACCAGATAAAAGATAAAAGTAGCTTGCTAAGTTCCACCACTTCAAGGATGTTTTCTCTTCCTATCAAGCTGGCATACAGTAGATATCTCCTGTGGAATATTGCAGGTTCTATTAGCAATAAGGAATGCAATTTAATTCAAAAATTGCAAGTTAAATATTACAAAGATTGTCCATTTTTAATTTCCCTATTATTTTTTGTAAACAACGTGAGCTTGTCACAGGTTTTTGATTTATGCCCAATATTGAAGCGTGTTCTGCGCTGTTTTTTCATTGCATAACGCAAGAGGGACAATGACGAACTAGCTGTGAGTCTAGATACGGCCGAGGCGGTGAGGAAGTGGGGGCAAGTTTGTGGGACAACCGAGGGATGTGAAGGCGAAAAAGAGCGGGGATCCAGGTGGAAAAAGGGTCCCAGCGTCCTCGCTCACCTCGCTCTTTTAGTTGGTCCATCTTCACGAGTCGTTTTCCACAATGACGGTCATACAAACAAAACAAGCTGGTAAGGTACTAAACAGGAAATACAGATAGTATAGAGCGAATATAAATTTGACCAATGAGAGGCCTCCTGTCTGCGGTCACCTACAATTTTGGAGAGGTGCAGAAGGGGGGGGGCACATTTGCGTTTACTGCGACACCCGCAGTTGACCTGGTTTCTGAGTATAAACCATCTTTTTATTTTAAACAAACCTTGCTTTGGTAAGGCTCATTGACAACAATGAGCAACAAACATTTCCTCTTTAAAATCAAATTTAAGGATTCCAATAAGGCTTACAGATTTAGCTGACATTACTTGATTTTATTTAAAAGGATAGTCTTGGTGAGAAAACCCTTTTTCCAGAGAGTCCCGGTTCCCTTTAACATTTCAGTGAAATTTCCCATTTTCCCTCTAACTGGCAAACACTGACTTCATGCTAGCATCAGGCCAGAATGTTAACAGCGTGGATTCATTATCCCACAGACAAATGGACTCTTTTCCAGGTCATCAGGTCAAGGAGCCCTCTAACTTAAATATCTATAATGTTGTAATGTTGTTTTAGTTCTACAGGGCTAATAAACTTTAGTGCTTTAGGCACCTTTTAATCACATAATAGGGTATTAGGTAGTTACAATTCTACTTGCAGTTATATTTATTGCTCTATCCCTCCCCCAAAAAAGATTCAATAGAGTAAATTTTTGTTCTCCAGATTCATGCTTAGTATTCCCATATTTTCTCTAACAGTAAGCCCTCCCGAATTTCTCCACTCTTGGTCAGAAGATCAGATTCTTTCTGTCTTCTCTAGACGTTGCTAACATATTTTCAGAGCACATGCGACAAACGGCTTGTGATGCTGTGAGAGTGCACCTATGAGAGGATGAGCACTGCCTATGCAGATGTTCAATTCTAAACATAATTGCACATTCAGTAGCTGTTCAAAAATGAAAACACATGTTCCAATGAGAGCCGTTTCCATGGATCTGCTCTTCACTACAGGTTGAATTGTGGTATTCAGGTAGCCCCTGCATCTATGCCTAATTTTCAGACTGCCTTTCTGTTTAAACTGTTATATCTTTACTGCAGGTGAAAGAGGCGAAGGTGACAGAGGCCAATATCAACGAGGCTCGGGAGCACTACCGACCAGCAGCAGCGCGAGCTTCCTTAATGTACTTCATAATGAACGATCTTAATAAAATCCACCCCATGTACCAGTTCTCACTCAAGGTAGTCTCTCAGTTGACCCACTATGTTTCATACCCACCTCAAGGGCTCCCACTGAGGCCCGTCTTTTAACTCCCTGCGTCTCTTCTTTCCTCCTCTTCCTTCCATTTGCTCATCATGTTTTATGCTCTTTGCCCTGCTTTTATTGTGTTTGTGGCTCCCTAATGTGGTTATGCAGAGCATAATGTCTCTCATATTGTCAGCTAGCGAAGCTGAGAGAAGGGAGCCTGAGATATGGTTTGCAATCACTCTAGACTCTTCAGGTAGCTGCCTCCACACAACTTATTTCCCCGCATAATCAAATGAAAACCCATTCACGGTTTTTATACCTTTGACCTTGCTTGAAATAATGCCCGTCATAAAGTAAGTAAACTGAAAAACGCACCTTTACTGCAGTTCATGATGAGACCAGTTATCTGAAAGGATACTGGAATGATTATATTTAATTTTTTCTGTGATGATATGAGGTGTGATAGATCCCTTCTCTCCACTTTCCTCTGCCTCTCACCTGTACCCCCACCACTCTCTAACCTAATGCATTTTGGTTGATATTACTTGTATTTGGTTCAAGCGCCTGCTTCCAACTTGCTAAATATGACATCAGCAAGTGCAGCACCTGTAGTCTAATATATGAGCCATTGATTATTATACCTAAACATTTCTTTGTGCCACTTAAATAATTCTCATCTGCGTTGTTTTATATTCTCAACAAAGTGACTCATCTCTCATATGAAAAAGTTCATGTCATCCTTAATTAAAATCAGGTTGACAGTGCATTTTGTGCTAAAAGCCCTCTTAAAGGGCTGTCTCTTTGTGTTATTTTTGTATATTGACACGCCTCATTAGCCCATCTGACTGTTTGTTTTTCCTGCTCCCGTTCATCTCCAGGCGTTCGGTGTGGTCTTCCAGAAAGCAGTTCTGAAGGCCGAGTCAGATGAGACCCTGAAGCAGCGGGTGTCCAACCTAATTGACAGCATCACCTTCTCAGTCTTCCAGTACACGACTAGAGGCCTGTTTGAGTGTGACAAGCTGACGTACATGGCTCAGCTCGTCTTCCAGGTAGGAAGGGGAGCTGCTTTCATCTTCTGCATGGTTTGTTTCAGGAACATGCGTGCCATTGAATCAGATGCTCTTGGGGCTATGAGCCCTGTCTGGATCTAATCAAGTGGAAAGAAAAGCAGTTGTGTGGGGAATACAACATTGCCCTCTTTTTTGTTGTTGTTGTGTCCCCAGATACTCCTGATGAATAATGAAATAAACCCTGCAGAGCTGGACTTCCTCTTGAGATATCCTGTCCAACCAGGTGTGACCTCACCAGTGGATTTCCTATCCAACCACTCATGGGGAGGGATTAAGGTACAAAACAGAAAAAAATTGCTTCCCCATTACTGGTGTTAATGGGAGATACCATAACTTTAGTGAATTTAAGGGTGTGCTATGCTAGAATTTGATTGCATATGTATATATATACGTATGTATTTGTACTACACTATATAAAACAATTAGATATAGAGCTCCTGGATGAATATTCTCTAATTAGTAAATTGTTGCAGAACAATCGTTCACAACAGCAATATTAGCGGGTCCTTCCTGGGATGGGGTTGGCACATCAAATCGTTAAATTTTTCCCCCTTTTTTGGACAATAAAGCTCTAAGTCATGGATTTCTGATGCTTGTTTAACCTCAAAATCATGCTATTGAAGCCCACTTTGGTTGAGCTCTTATTGACATATACTGTGTCATCTATTCTAACTCATTCTCCACCTACGAAGTGCAAAGCCGTGTACTTTTTAGGCTCTAGATTTTAGCCAATAGTGAATCTTTAATCTGCAAACAAAAAAAACAAAACAAAAAAAACTTTATTACATTCTTCCTTTATATCGGACTTACCTGGTCAGTGTTAAACTGCATTAAGACATGCACATACACAGAGGGCTATTAGGTGCTAAAATACTGCAGTAGGTGCTCCCAAACTTGAAAGTCAATCATATTGTCACAGTGATTTTTTTTTAAGGCAGCTGTTGGGCTAATCATAAATATCACCTGGTTGTCCAAATGAGAATTAACTGTCTCTAAATATGATAAGCTGATAATAATATTAATAATCTGGATGGTTTCTATAGTCTTTATCTTAAAGTGACATTTTGTACATTTTTACCAAAAAGTTGCTTTAAAATAGCATCTTTATTTGACCGTTTACAACTAAAACATAATTTGATGAGCAGAGCAACACCTCTGCAGTTTAGTGCTGATGCATCAATAGGCCTATAGCCTATTGTCCCTGAATGTACTCCAGGCCGGAGTTTCCCGAGCTCTCCATGTTTTATGGGTCTTACCTAGCAGACAATCAAAGCGTTAGATTCAATATGGATTTTGTGGGTCTTCAGAAGCGCCTGGCATCCAGCTTAACACAGACACCAATGGATTTTCATGCAAGGTGAAATAATTCGAAAAAGAAAAACTTTGTTAAATATGAGCCCGAGCTACGAGAACAAGCAGCAGAGTGCTGTAGTTCTGTGTTTAGACTGGTTTACATCTTATCTATCGGATCGATTTCAGTTCAATCACTTTAATGACAAATCTTCCTCATGCTCAAAGGTTACCTTAGGAGTTCACCGTTTCTTTTGTTCCTGCATCAAGATATTTACACAACTGTTAAGTAGCTTACACAAAGAAGCTAATTTTGCTTATTTTGGCATATAAAATGTGTTTATTATATGCAAAGTTTTATGTTGCACATTTATTCATAAATCTTTTTAAGCAGAGAACAAAGACACACACAGGGACAGCTGGAGATTTGAAGATGAAACATATTTACAGTAGCCTGGTAAACCAGACTAAATGGGAGATGAAAGGTGTTATTTAGTCTGGCCCTGATGAATGAGACATCGGAAGATTGTTGATGAGAACAAACCGTTATTTTTCAAACCACTGTATGTGCCTATTGGCCAACGCTCTGTCCAATGAGCACAACTGACTGTGACGTAGTAAGTGTGACAGGAAACTGGTGGGGGAGTGTAAACAAACAGCTCTTTCTCAATAATGAATCAGCGTAGAGCCTCTTCCTGCTCATGTTTCAACACAAAAACCCAAGTCTAATCCTTCCAAAACTGATTCCAAATCTGAGTCAAAAATCGGCATCAGAGCCAGCGGTCCTTCACACACGACTATGCCGAGAGAGGGCTGCTGTAGACGAGCTGCAGTTAGCCCTGGCTGCCTTTAGCCTCGGAGGTCCACAGGTTGCCACGGTCGTCTCAACTTCGGAAATTTTTTTAATTTTTTTTTTATTACGCATTAAATTGGTAAATGGACCATATAGTGATGCTTTAAAGTGTAATATTCTTGCCTCAAATTATCTTAAAACATACTTTTATTGAACAACAGCAACAGAAAGAGAACTTTTAATTTTCAATTGAGCGCTCCATTGAAAGCTGTGGCTGCCGCAGTGCATGCTACTGTGTCGTGCAGCTTTTTCGTCATGCCCTCAAAACCCCTCCCGCTTTGCATCCAGACATTTAGAACACATCTCTGCTTTGTGATTGGCTCGCCAGTTCTAGGGCCTGGGGCATTGATCGAGGCTAGACCAACTCGCAGGCAAAAATTATTTAGCCGCTGGATTACTAGACTATATTTACTGGGATATGCAACATGCAATGAAATATGTCCAAATTTATCAGAAAGTTTGCAAGAAAAGAAATATGTTGTGCTATAATTAAATTCAACATATCTTTATTGTCTTTTGTAATTCAGCAAGACTCAGAAATTGCTGTGCCAGCCAACAAAGAGATAGCCAAATTCACCCTTTGATAAACGAAAAGCAAACTCTGACCTGTCAGACTGGTGTACTTAGAAAAAAAACGTTAACATTTCTTTATGTTTCGAGTTATCATTGCTCAAAGTATATTTGAAGCATTTTGGTGAAAGAAAAGCAAAAAGAATACTGTAAGGGTTCAAACAATTTTTCAAAGCACAGTGTTGAAAGTTTCCCTCAGCATCTTTTTACCACGAGTTGACTCACAGTTTATGGAATTGCTTCATATGATGTAATCTTCATGATCTTTCAGCAACAGCCCTCTGTAAGCAGACAGCCCTTAAAGATGACTGCAGATCTGCGGTTTACATCTTAGCTTCACCCAGATCCCTCCACTGATAGCATGTGGTTCTGCATGGAGTCATCCATCTAGAGAAGCGGAATCATCATAAAATGGAAATAAAGCAGTCACTGTTTCTCCTGATGAAAAAAAAAATTGCTCTTCCTACACACGGTTTCCTTCGCTCGTCAAATCAGTTTAGCAGCAAACTGAACCCAAACAGCAGGACGTCTGTCTGTTCATTTCTTCTGTTCATAAATGTTTCAGGCTGTTCCGCCTACAATATTAACTTAACCTAAACCCCTCTGCAGGCTCAGAGGCAGCCCTTACTGCACTCATCGCACTGCAGATGTTTAAGGCCCCCGCTAATCAAATTCTGTCACTTGATTTTCTTATCGCAGCGGGAAACATAATCAGTAGGAAAGCTTTAAAGGATGATAAGATCCCCTGATTGCTCAGCTCTCTTGACGATATTAGCCGAGGAGGAATCCCTTGGGACTAAGTGAATTCTTTCTGAACAGGACTAAGAGGTTGCCACCCATCTGGGATAATTAAACAAGCTACATCAGAGTGAAAGCCACTTTGTCTCATCTCTTTCTCACCTCACCAACTCTTTGGGATGTGGATATTTTATTTTTTTACTTCTCAACACCCTGTCTTATTTGTGTAGTGTGTGTCTGTGTGTGTGGTGGGGGGTACTTTCAGTTGCCTCTTGGTAGTTTATGCAGTGTGAAACATGGTGTACACACTTCCTGTGTGGCTGTTTGTGTGTTTTTGTACTTGTCAAAGAGTGACTACCTGCTCAAGGCAGTGCTGTGACACTGCTGTTTTCCACAGATGAGATAAGATGTCTGTCAGCTAGGGGCTCACAATGGAGCCCCCCACTGTTTCTGCTGTGGGTGCATATTTAGACTTTTCTTACCCCCATGCTGCTACAAAAGCGACAGTGTTTACTCAGCATATTCCTTTGAATAAATGTTATTTAAATAAGCAGAAGGGAAAGATAAGAAGTCATTTTTTTTCTCCTTTCAATTTTTTTTTCAAACAAAGTTAGTTCTTTTGCTGAGAAATCTCCCTGAAATGGTCAAAACTTTCATGTGGGAGATCAGAACTTTTAGAACTTTAAGCCTTTCCTGCAGTGATTTTTTCCCCCTCTCTCTCTTAAATCCAACAGTCCCTGTGCACCATGGATGAATTCAAACATCTGGACAGAGACATTCAGGGTTCAGCGAGACCCTGGAAAAAGTATGTCGAGTCTGAGTGCCCTGAAAAAGAGAAACTCCCACAGGAGTGGAAAAGCAAGACTCCTCTTCAAAAGCTTTGCATGATGAGGACCCTGAGACCCGACCGCATGACATACGCCGTCAGGTGAGCAGTGGGATTAGTGTTTTGACCTTTGTCCTTTGATGTTTGAAGGATGCTCTATGACCTATTGTTAAAAGGGAAAAGGTTAAAGACATATCATTTGCTCATGGTATGAGTTGCATGTTTCTTCTTGTCCTCTTTTTTGCTGAAATTGGAGGTTCAAGCTGCATTTCTACTCTAAAGCATATGCCGGAGCACCGGTGTGTTGTCCCATATATAGATCAATCTACCTGACATGGTCAGTCAGTTTTTATTGAAATACCATAATATCCATACTGTACTAAAAGGCTCCTTAAAAGGCTTTAACTTTCTCCCAAAACGACAGTGTGCCTTAGTTGCCATTTGTCTGGTCCCTTATAATTCCTTTTTAAACATCAATCTTTGTACTAAAATATTTGACATTAAGATCTAAAGAGAAGCATCATCTCCTGGTCAGACCCTGTAATTCAGTGAAAGGGTGGAGTCAGAGTAAAAAAAAAAGCATGCCCAGGAGAAGGCCAGTGGTTGAAAGTTGGCTGGTAGTAGGCTGCCATTCGGGTGGCGTTTGACTGGGAAGGGCCAATTTGAATGGCTGCTACTGTATATGGATTCATTCTGGTTTTTGTCCTTACTAACCTCAAAGGGATTTTGTGTGGTGGATGACGCTTTGCCAAATTATTTTAATATGGCTTTGGTAAACTACAAAGCCACAGTGCTTGCAGAATTACGGCTACCGTATTCAGGAGCGTAGTGTAGTAATTCTTACCGTGCTTCACCATAATAATCCAGTGTATCTATTCTTGGCTTGCAATCACGTGATGCACTAATTTCCGGTTAATTAAGCAGTGGTCAGGCCAACTAAACTTAGGATTGATACATCCAAAATGTGATATTATGTGGTGGAATAGATCCATATGCATTTTCTGAGAACAATTTGACTTACGAGTTGGCAAAATACCTGCCAGTTCTCTGATATCCCAGACAATCTAGTGAGTGTGCACTCGCTCATCTCACACTGGAATCGCTACAGACAGTGAAATTGTCTAGAGAGCTGTTCTAAACAAAATGTCTTTTTGTTTACACTTGTGTATTCAAAATGACAAAATAAATCTAAGTCTAAGTCTAAGACACCGAAAGGCTCTTTATATGTAAATTAACGTCGAAGTGAATTACTAACCTTTAAAAAAGTGATAGCCAGAAACTCTGGTCACACTCTGGTTCACAGAAAGCCTTTTTCCGCTGCGTCTTTTCGTGAAATCCTTAGTGTGAATCCCTTTTCTAATACCTTCATGAGGAACCTGGAAGTATCCTTTATCTGCCTTGTGACTTGATCTGTTAGAAGAACCTAAAACAAAACCCTAACCCTAACAAAAAAATAATAATAATGACCAAAACTGGCAACTTTCAAGAGACACACTAATGATACGGATTTTAAACTCAAGGCTATCAGTCACTCAGTAGAAGAAGAACAATAGCAGCTGCGAGAAAATTCAACACTAATAAATCAATGGTAATGAAGAAGAGGAAGCAAGAAGATGACCAGCGACATGGTCCATTGCGCCTTATATATGAAAAAAGTTTGAAAACAGGACGGTCTTATAATAAGGCCTTATAATACAGTGCGGAAAATATGGTACGATTATTTTCTATTGAATTGAGCAGGTAAGACAAGTAAGCAAGTTTGCCAATGGATTAAGATGATATGTATTTAAAATAAGAAAATAAAAACATATTTCTTTCAAATTCTTATTTTAAGGGCAAGAACACTCATTCCATTGGCAAATCATCTTATTTACATGCTCTAAAATAAGGGCAGATACACCTATTTTACGAAGCTTTTACCTATTTGTAGAACAGTTTCTGCACTGTATTAGATTATTTATCTACCCATAAACAGCTAAGAGGCTCCTCCAGTCATTATATAAAAAGTCTTCATTTGAGAGCTATAATTATTTATTTATTTCCTATTATGAATTTGATTTAATAAAACAAATTGGTTCTAGCTGGTAGGTTCTCTTTGCCAACATAAAAGGCACTTAAGCTGAACAATGGAACAAAGTGATTGTCCAATGAAATAATTTGAAATAAGATGCTTACATCTTTCACCGAGGCCAAAGCCTATATTTCTCCATCCATCCATCCATCCATCCATCCATCCATCCATCCATCCATCCATCCATCCATCCATCCATCCATCCATCCATCCATCTTCT
>NW_015151061.1:59252-70365 GCF_000732505.1 Cyprinodon variegatus | reverse complement strand
ATCCATCCATCCATCCATCCATCCATCCATCCATCCATCCATCCATCCATCCATCCATCCATCCATCCATCCATCCATCCATCTTCTAACACGCTTAATCCCAAGTGGGGTCGTGAGGGGTGCTGGTGCCTATCTCCAGCTGTCAATGGGCGAGAGGCGGGATACATGCTGAACAAAAAGGTCGCCAGTCCATCGCAGGGCAACACACAAACAGGACGAACAACCATTCACACACACTCACACCTAAGGAAGAGAAGTCAATTAACCTAACAGTCATGTTTTTGGACTGTGGGAGGAAGCCGGAGTACCCAGAGAGAACCCACGCATGCTCAGGGAGAACATGCAAACTCTATGCAAAAAGACCCCGGGCCAGGAATCAAACATGGAACCGTCTTGCTGCAAGGCAGCAGTGCTACCCTCTGCGCCACTGAGCAGCCCGCTATATTTCTCATTTTACTAAAAAATCTCTTAATTGTTGCCTCCCTTCTGTGTGAATATTTTCAGGTTGAAATGCAAGTACTTAATAAATAAGATACCTAAAAAAAAGTCTAGCCTTTTTTATCTTAGGTTTCAATTTGTTAAAAGGAGACGCTTCAGCTGACAACAGCTTAACTTTTACAACATAGCTTTCATTATTGTCTGGATTGCTTGCAGAGCTTGTAGACTTAAAATGGCTTCACACCGACTGCGTTCTGTGTTTTCATGGCGCTGACTTGAAGAAAGGATAAAATCCAGGTTTTCATAAGTCCAAAGAAATCTTTGGTGGTGTCTCATGTTTGCTCCCTCTCCAAATTCTGCACTTCAGAATATACCAGTGAAGAAAAGGTTCTTAAAATTGTTAACTTGGTATTTATCAAACACTCAGTTAAGTGTTGTCACTTTGGGATATAAGTAATTGTAAAACACAGTCACCCATATGCAGAAACCATTATTACTTTAACAAGCTCTTTTTTGTTTTAATCCTGAACTTTTGTTATAAAACTTTTTATTTCCCTACTTGCTCTTTTACTATATATATATATATATTCAGTTCAGTGTATTTATATAGCGCCAATTCACAACACATTTTATCTATAGGTACTTTACAATTCAACCAGATCATACAGTCAAATTGATTCAAAGTTTTCTATCTAAGGAAAACCAGTTGATTCTATCGACCCATTGACACGAAGGCAATCCCTCACACTAACCATGCTTGTAGCAACAGTGGAGAGGAAAAACTCCCTTTTAAAAGGAAGAAACCTCCAACAGAACCAGACTCGGAGTGAGCGGCCATCTGCCGAGGCTGACTGGGGTTCAAGAAGACAGGAGCAGACCTATAGAAAGAAGCAGAGATACAAAGGCAACTGTAAAAGGCGACCCCGTGCAGGAAACACACAGCCAGGCAGACGAGCTCCGAGCCAGGCTCCCATGTCAGAGGATGAAAACAGCACATCCAGCAAGTCATGGACAGATAAACAGGACTACACTGAAAAACAGGCCGATCTCGAACATCTATAAACAAAGATGTTAATGGCAGCTGCATAGCTGATATTTCTCTCCAGGATGGAGTCACAGCCAAACAGGAACAGACGAGGCAAAGCTACTATGAGAAAAAGCAGAGTGCATAACGTTATAGATTGAACTACAAGATTCTGCAGAGTGGAAGAATAGAGTTAGAATGAAGCAGAATGATGAAAAAGGGGTCCCTATGTCCTCCAGAAGTCTAAGCCTATAGCAGCATAACTATAGAGATAGCTCAGGATAACCTGAGCCACTCTAACTATAAGCTTTATAAAAAAGGAAAGTTTTAAGCCTAGCCTTAAAAGTAGACAGGGTGTCTGCCTCACAGACTAAAACTGGTAGTTGGTTCCACAGGAGAGGACCCTGATAACTAAAAGATCTGCCTTCCATTCTACTTTTAAAAATTCTAGGAACCACTAGTAAACCTGCAGATTGAGAGCGAAGTGCTCTGTTAGGAACATAAGGAACAATCAGATCTCTGATAAAAGATGGATCTTGGCAATTTAAGGCTTTATATGTGAGAAGGAGGATTTTAAATTGTATTCTGGATTTAACAGGAAACCAATGAAGAGAAGCTAGGATAGGAGAGATATGATCTCTCTTTTGAATTTACTATAAAATACAAAAAACTATATACTCTAAAAAAAAATTCACCACGGACTACAATAAAGGGTACTTGCTGTAGGAAATGGAATAACCAAAACACCGGTAGTAAGCTTCCTCACTGATATAGTATACATACCATTTTGGTGAGGTAGGAATGTGTGGCCATTATCATCCTATTACAAATTAAACAAGATAAAGCATTCATATTTGCAGATTTTGAATTTAAAAGCTTTGCAAAGTTCCTCTATTTAAGGCAAAAATCTACAAACTGTGCCTGAGACAGAAAACATTTCTCTTGATCTGCTAGTTTTAAACAGCTGTCTCTGCACTATAAGGCGATTCTGATTCATCAAAGTCTGCAGTTTGTAGGTTAGAGATGAAAACAAAACATGCTGAACTGAACTAAGTCATGTTCCCTCCTGCAGAGACTTTGTAGAGGAGAAACTGGGAAGCGGGTACGTGATGGGAAGATCACTGGACTTTGCTGTCTCCTTTGAAGAGTCCAGAGCAGATACTCCCATGTTCTTCATCCTGTCTCCTGGAGTGGATCCTTTGAAGGACGTTGAGAAACATGGTAATGTTATTGCTTGAAGTAAGCCACAAAATCACTGTAAAGTATGTCATGAACGAGCACATGACCGAATTATCATTCTGGAGTTTTTAGAACTGGAGGCGAGGCATATGTTTTCACATTCTGTCACTTTATAACTCAGGTTGTCATTGATGCAAAAAAGCTAATTCTTTGATGATGCTCATTTGCTTCACATTCAGACTAAGCTATTTTTACTTTTTCCAAGTTGGCACCAATCTTTGCACATGCAGTAATATGCACACTGTTCTTTAACTGTCTTGCAGAGGCCCAACCAAGCAATAATGGTTGAAAAGGGGCATACTAAAAAGGATATTAACACTTCTGCTAAATGTTACCTTTGTTTTGTTTTGTTTTTTGCTATTAAGCAATAAAGCATTTTTTTATAATGGCATGCTTAAATAATACACTGTAAAAATAACAAGTAATTGTCGATTTTATTAGTTTTCAAATTAATCTAGGATAAAAATCCATTTAAAACCCAGAAAAACTTTTTTGTCTCATTGATGTCCTAACTACGATATGCTAAAAGGTACAACAAAGAAAATTTTTCATTTGATTTTTGAGTGAAGTTAGGGAAAGCCAATGTGAGTCTGAACAAGTCTGAACCAGTCCAAACTGTACAGACTCCTATATAAATTTGTATATATATATTTATATGTATGTTAATGTATATATATATATATATATATATATATATATATATATATATATATATATATATATATATATATATATATATATATATTAGGTGAATCAGAAGATTTAAGTTGAAAAAAACTCTTATTTGAAGGTGTAAAGCTTAGTAAAGTCAACAACAGAAGGCAAAAGTTGAGAAAAATCCAATCTCTTGCATTAGTTGCCTTGAATTTTTATGTTTTCATAACTCTTTCGTTTTTACAGTGTACCTTATCTTTTTTCCACATAATTATTAGTCTAAAATCAATTCCATAAAGTGACTGGTGGTATTCATACAAAAGAATGCTGTGCCTTTAAAAATGGTTGTATTGAATATTTTCCTTTTTTCCCCTCAGTATCAGTGCCAGTTTTGAAGTGTTGGTATTCATTAGTTCTCTATTCAAAAATACCTGTGTGTAATTTAAACTGGAACGTGTCAGTGTCTTATTTAATCTTTGCATCTCCAGCAGTTCTGTAAAGGCCTCAGATGTTTTTAAAGACATTATTGACATTTATATTCATTAAGTCAAAGGACAAAGCAGACACATTAGCAAGAAAATATTTGACAAGTTTAAAGAAAGTTATTTTATGACATAATACACTAGGTAAAACATATCACTGAGCACTTTCTCTCCGTTCTGAAAATGGGGAATGAGTAGCAGACGCTTTAACATACAGTACTAAGACATGGCTGTCCACCTAAACTTGCATGCCAGGCAAGAAGAACAACAATCTTACAGACAGCCAAAAGTCAGAGTTGACAGGGAGCCGAGACAAGGAAGGTATTATTATGTGTTAGAGATGGCAGAAAAAGTCTCCTGCTGAAAGGTTTAGTCTCTAGATGTCAGAGCTAGCAGAGCTATACTCAGATCTCTCAATCCTGCTGTAAGTGGCTATTAAGCTATTTTGATTTTCATTTTTTTAAATAGTTATTACAAAATTTGTAGCAGAAACTTAATAAAACTGTTGAAATATGACCAAATGTGGCAAAGATCGACTGGTAGGAATACCGCTTTAGGGTTATGTACCTGCACTGAGATTCCCAAAGCAAAGGCGTATCAGACCGAGCAACAGTGATCCCTCCACAGACTCTGCTGTGATATCAGCCGTCCCTGCCAATGCACAGCAGCATCTGAGTAGATTAAGCGGATTATACTAAAGGTCATAAATATATGAAGCGACACCACTGGTGTATTAGGAGCAGCGGAAAGTAAATGTCACTGGTTTGAGTTATTTTACGTTGCTGTTTGAATACTGTATGCCAGCATGACATGTGGTTTGGTTTCTCTGACCAAAAATATTCCAAATGTTGAGCTTTTGTACTGACCTGGAACAGGGGACTCTCAAAGCCTAACATCTTTTGAACCATTCAGTCTGTGGATATTTCAAGTCTGCTCTATGAAATATTCAGTCAGCAGAGATGTTTCAGCTAACTGGAACAAAGCAACATGGCATAAAGCAGGCCCTTTGCAAATGAACAAGCCAGTATTTTTGCATTAATGTAATTCATAGTGTTCGTTTGAAATGTTCTGTATTTGTATCTTAAATAATTTATTTTTTCGATTAATTTAATCCAGGCAGTTATTTTCTGTTATTACCCACAGAGAACCATTATTTGTGAGATTTTTATGGGTCTTTCTTACAGGCAGGAGCGTGGGTACCATGTTAAATGCACCAGTCTCTCCTAATGTGATAAGTGAGAGCAATGCTTCTGAAACTCCCCATAAGGAGTGTTATTATTGATCATAAACAGCTGTACTTTCAACAGAGTCTGTAAAATATAAGCCACAAGCAACCAGTCTCTGCTGCAGAAAACCCTGATGAGTTGCAGCTTCCCGAACAAAAACGAAGAGGGATTTTTCCATTATGTGACAATTGGGTTTCATCCTTGGTATTAGGACCCAATTAGATTTTTATTAGATAGGTGATGTAATTTTGTATGCTCCGCAGGGGACTAATGGTACTCTGAAAAAGACTGACACTCCACTTAGTTACATATTTGAAACCAGCTTTGCTTAAAAAACTTCTCAATCCACTTAAACTTTGAAGGTAAGACTAATTTACTGACCATATGGACATTATGATGTGGCACTATGTTGTAACTTAAAGTGATTTCCAAAGTGATGCTGAGTAACAAGGTTATAAGCAAGTTTGAAAAAGTTCAGTCTAGGCAACTGGAAATGAGGTTTTCTAGAAGACTTTTCGTGTTCTATCCAAGAAGCTTATTCAGTTCTAACCAGTGGTGGTGAGCACTGATATTATTATAGTGTAGGTGTAACAAAGATATGGGGGGACAAAAGGTGGCTCTGAGCCCTCCTACTGGATTGGCCAAGAAGGTCACAATGGGGATGTTAATGGTCGTTAGTTGCTTCTGATAGGTTGTTAACTCCCTCCTCAGAGTGGTTTCAGTCACATGCCTCATTAAAGTATGAGACAGGTGAGGGTGGCTCTTCTGGGTATTGTTCCTGAAAGTGCTTTGTAAGTGGGTTAAAGGTTATGTCTAAAACCACCTACTCTGCTGAGAGATGGTTTCAAATATGGCTGGTTAACAAAGACTTCCTCAACCCCTCTCTCAAACCATCTTTCTTCCTTAGAATATGGACATTTTTCTCAAACGAGTTTCTCTTAGCCCCCCTTATTACCTCCTTGGCCAATCCAGTGGTAGGGATCAAAGCCACCTTTTGTCCCCCCTAACTCTTTGTTCGATCTAGAGTATAGGAATCTCAGAGCTCCCAACTACTAGATAGAACTAAAGAAGTCTTTTGGATGACAGGCGAAACGTCTTCTAGAAAACTTCATGTCCAGTTGCCTAAACTGAACTTTTGATGCATGACCATGACCTGGATGAATGAGAATCTTCCCAGAAAGGCTATAGGTATTTCATATGTTACCTACAGGAGACAACTTCCACATGTGTCATCTTTTATAAATATATATTAGTTATTCAGCTTTTGAAAATGTCCAAAACAGTAATTTACCCACTTTGAATACATTAATATTATTTAAACAAAACTAAACAAACATTTTATCTTGTATGGAACAAAAAATAATACCCACTCTTTAGTATTCTTTGAGCCTACTTAGATCTCTTAGCATCTACTTATGTACAGGTAATTTAATGGCTCAGCCTTTTAATGATAACTTTTACTCAACTGTAATTGGGACTGTACTGTAACTTTAAAGTCTTAATAATTTTCCTTTTGTGTATCTATGCTTTGGATATTTTTTTGTTGCTTGTCTAAATTAACAGCTTGGTGTACATTTTTAAGGCTTTGTTACTGTCTCACAAAAGCTTTAAAGGAAAAGTCCGGTCAGCAAAGACTAACCAATGGGTCATTATTTCTAGCTAAAACTAATATGTTTGCGGTGATTTAATGAATTCAGTTTAAATTAGTAAACAAATAAAAATAATAATTTTAGTCGCGATCACTGAGTCTGGGACCGGCCATTTTTGCCCAAATATAGTAACACCTCACTCTTGACATCTTCCGGAAGTGACGTCACGGTGCGGTAAGCGTAGCGCTATTCTCCCCGCTTTAGAAGCAGAATCAATGGGAGCTACTAGACACCCATGCAATCAACAACAATTACTGAAGATTTCGAGAGGACGTCACCATTGAAATCTGCAAGAGCTATAGTTAAACTGACAATGCCCGCATGTACGGCAGTTGGATGTTGTAATACATGGGATAAAAGTGAAAATTTGTTATTTCACCTTTCTGATTCATGATCCTCCACGGACGGGTTAGTGCGGTCCTGGTCATTGGATTGCCAACTTGAACAGGGAGGATTTACCATTTAACTTCTAGCCAGAGAAAAAAAAAAACATGGTATGTACCCAACATTTCGAAAAATAATGTTTTAAAGATGAATTGGATACTAGCGCATTGTGACAAACACCAGATACAGAATTGGGATTTGCTCAACTGCCGATACCGCACATTGACCTCACAAACCAGTAGGTGGCAGTAGTGCTCTTTGACAAACATGGATGTCTCCGGTAAAGCACATTCAAAAGAAATTACTCTTAATTAAAAACACTTATCATTTATTAAACAGTATGTAATAATTTCATATTTAAAGTTCTTTCAGAAGTTTTAGTTATGAATATGACCGCATTTCTTCTTTAAGTAGAGCTCACATCATTATGTCTTCAGAGTGGGTCTCTGTCAGTGTCAGGACATTTTGGAATGTAGGACGACCTCCCTCAGACCACTGCAAAAATATTGGCCCAGCATTGTTAACATCATCTTGCACTTTCTGATCTACTAGTACAGGGGTCATGAACATTTTTGTCTCAGAGAGTCATGAAAGCAAAATATTTCGAATTTTTTTTCAATGAGAGCCATATAGTATATTTTAAGACTGAATTCAACTAAATGTGTGTATAATAAGCCTTTTAGTTCATTCTTCTAAATGATCTTGTTATAATACTCACCATTAATGCGACTTCTGGTGCTGCATGGATTTGCTGAAGTGAACTGCAACAAATGACCTATATGACTTATCCAAAGCCAGGAAAAAGAATGGCGCTACATTTATGTCCTTCACTTACATTTCCTTTACTTGCTTTGTCATCATGGTGGTACGATCATGAACAGTTTGTATCTGTTTATTTATCTTGTCTTTGCAGCGAAGATCATCAAAAAGTTCATTGGCTACATCCATCATGAGAGTTTTAGCATACTCGCCATCTGTGAATGGTTTTCTGTTCCTCACTATTACTAAAAACCCAGTAAAACTAGCATAATTATAGTCACCTTGTCGAAGTTACAACATACTGGGTCCATGCTCAGTAGCTCTTGGCACGCTTCCTTCCTTCTGTCTCCCGTAGGATATTTTGATGCAAAGGTAGCGTGGCATGTATCAAAGTGCAGATTTACATTTGACTGTTTCATCGATGCAATTTTGTCATTGCAAATTTGGCACACTGCAGAATCTGCTCTCTCTACAAAAGGGAATTCTTTAGTCCATTAGTTCTGAAGTGTACGATACACACCATCTTTTTTCTTTTTGCCATTGTCTTTGTTGAAAGGGTTAGCTTTGAGCTAATGTCCGAGCAGACTGGTCCAAATGGGGGCGTTTACCTGTTTACCCAGCAAAGGCCAACGTAGGCTAATAAAATAATGGATATTTGCTCCTGCAGTCAACTGCAGCCCTGAACAAGACATGAACAGTGGAAAATCATTAGATGGATTAAAAAAAGTGATAATATGTCATGTTTTATCTGAAAAGCCGAAATCTACAAGCCAGATGCAATTATCAAAAGAGCCACAACTGGCTTGCAAGCCATAGGTTCCTGACCCCTGCACAAGTAGGAACAGTAATTGTGGTCTACAGATGAACAGGAATGGCTAAGTTCCAAACCAGTTAAGTCAACAGTAATAACAGTGGTCAATAATATCACTTGTATGATATACCCATTAGATTTTCTTCTGAGTCTTAACACTTGTCAAAGCTGTATGACTTGTTTGTAGATAACATCAAGTGTGTCAATTATTCTGTAGGGAAGAAGATGGGCTACACATTCGACAACAACAACTTCCACAACGTGTCACTGGGTCAAGGCCAGGAGGTTATAGCTGAACAAGCACTCGATCTGGCTGCTAAGAAAGGTCATTGGGTCATCTTGCAGGTACAGCCTACACTCACATATTCTCTACAGCTGCAAGGTAGTGGATTTAGGTCCTCATTGAATTAACAATCAAGTAAAACATGCATGTTTGTTTTGTTGCGGTCTGATTGAATAGATCCAAATGTCTCTATCATTATACTTTATTTTAAAGCATTTAAGAATGCAGTCACAAAATAAAAGCTGGAAAAAATTATTGGAAAGACTTTAACCTATAAAGTTTTTCCCATGTTAGTGGTGCTCATTCAATTCAAGGATTCTTTAAGCAGCATTTCCTTTATCTGAATTTTTTGTGAATTAGGTCCATCATAGTTCACCAAATTTTTTAGTGCCTGCTTGCTTGGATGTCTCCTTTCCTCCTTGGTTTGTCTGCATTAAAAAAGAAAAATTTCCTGACGTTCCGTTGTTTTATATAGTACAATATCTGCAGCCACTGTGTCTGTTCTTCTCTTATCTGGAGGGCAAGGCGGGCTTTTGCATTTTAAGTGGAAACCTTGGCGGAATTCTAATAGGATGTATCGACAGATATGAACCGCAGACCAGGCATGGTGGGACACCCTTTTCTTCTTATTCTTACAGCCTGTAGAAAAACAGAGAAAAAAGAAACAGTGTTGGGATGGCATTGCTCTTTTTGGAGACCAAGGATGCAACTGACAAAAACTTGCGTAATTACCTTAGCATAAGAATGCAGATCGATTAGGATTAAAAAGGCCTTGTTCCCCTAGCAACAAACCTCCTACTCACTTTTTCATTGACTGTCTGTGGTTCTGCCTGCCAAGAGCCACCCCCATGGCATTGAGCGAAGAGAAGAAGACAGGAGAAGAATAGGGAGGAGTCACTTTTCCAATCCTGAATTTACAATATTTTCTCCATCTTGTTTCCCTCTTACCCACTTACTCTGCCACTTTACTTTTCCTATTGTGTGATATTGTATGCATCATCTTGCATTCTCTGCTGTTCCCACACTCTCCTGGTCTCACTCTCCACATTCTCCCTCCTGCTACATCAGTGGAAAGCCGGGTCAATGGCAGGCTCCCCCTTACTCGACAGGTAATTATACGTCTGAACAGTAGCTTCTGCTCAGATGAGGCTGAGAGAGGGAGATGCAGAAACTTTGAAGCAGCCCATCAGAAAGGTAGTGGGGGTAGATTGAGAGGCAATCAATCGGGCAGATTGGAGCTGAATATCCCACATTGGCCACGCAGTCAGGATAGAGTGGCCTCAGCTCGGCATCCTCTTTCCACATTTACTGCTAAAGCCAGGCAATTTGAGGGAAAATGCTCCACACCGTTGTCCTGTATTTCATTTTATTTTCTGGGTGCCCCATAGGTTTGGTTGTATTTGTAAGCAAAAAAAAATGTTAGAAATTTAAAATTGGGTTTTAAAAAGACTTATTTGACCCACTAATGCAGAGTTGACCAGTCTGCCTTTCAAATGCCAGTTGCCACATAGTGGGCCACAGTGGACCCACCAACATCAGTCAGTGTAACAAAAATAATCTTGCATAAAACTAAGGAGGACTTCTGCTGTTTTTTAACCAAGTCCTATTAAACAACATACACAAACAACATAAAATTATTTTTTATTTCTAATGTAACAATATTCTAAGAACATTGTTTGACAACCCATATTTATGTGCTTTGCTAGGAACTGCAGTAAAAATAATCCTAAAATGCTCTGGCTACACCCCCTGTAAAATACATAGCCGTGTGATTGCTTAGCAACACTACATCTGATTGGACACATACAGCAACACTGTTCCATCAACTCATATTATGAAGGCAGTTTTAAAGCTGAGTAGTGCTTAAGTGTTGAATTAACTTCAGGAAAACGTTTGCACTTCTTGTCACTTTAGCATGTTTGCTCTTGATTGCAGTAATTGTTGATTTGTCTTAGTTTAAGTTATAAAATATTAGATAAAAGACATAGAAAACGTTTTGGTCCTGCTTAGCGCATTTCATTAAGCAGCATAACATTTCATAGCTATCTCCTCTCTGTACCCATCTGAGATTGCTTGGAATATCTAAGCTCACCCCCAAGCAGGTACTGTAGCATGACACCAGCAGCCACGACAGGCTCTCTGATGCCTATGTCTAACACACATG
>NW_015151061.1:28277-59031 GCF_000732505.1 Cyprinodon variegatus | reverse complement strand
GCAGCTTGTGAGAGATTTTCCTGATCTAAAATGATTGTCAAAAAACACTTGTAAAGTGATACTGCATTATACAGTGTATATGTACTCTCTTCCATTGTTTATACCTTTGTTGTTGCAGGGAGTCTGGTCCCTTTTAGTCTAATTCAATGAGACTCTTCCATCGATCATACACCCACTTGTCAAGGGGTCACTGATCAAGAGGTGGTACTAAAGAGGTTGTCAGTCCCTTACAGGGCAAAACAGAGACACACATGACAAACAACCTTGACATACTCAGTCCTAAGGGCAATTTCACTGAAAGAGTTTGCGTCTTTGGTTAAAGGAAGATATTAATGCTGGCAATTAGAGACAAGTCCAGGTTTGTTTGCTTGGTGAGACTTTGAGGTACGTATAAAGAATGATTTAGGCTCTCCATAACATCGGATAGGACTAAAACACACTGATCACTTATGGGCAAAAATAAGAGTCGCCTAACCTGGTCTTAATAGTGGATTAACAGAGTGGTACTGCATTCGTTATTGAGATTTCAAATGAACGGAAGTAACATGATGCTATGAATTGTATTATCCTCATAAACTTCTTGTCAGGGACTAGAAGGGAGGGCAGGGGTGGTCATGACCACCTTTAGCCAGTCATTGACCACTTTTGTGGTCATAATTCACCACCTCCAGAACAAGTAGTCCCTCTCTAAACCTAAAGGTGGCAGCAGTGATATGCTCAAGTTGAATTACCTAACTAATTAGAGACTATTGCATCATAACCATAAACTTACAACAAAAATACATTAGATAATTATTCACATTAATATACTGAACTAAAAATGAGAAATATAGAATTCTTGCTCTTATCTAAACTATGGCCATTTCTCAATATGTGTACTTGTGCTTTCCCATGTGCTCGTGAAACATCTTCAGCCTCAGCCTTAGTACTATTTCAATTCAAGAACAGCAGATCAAGAACCGACAAAGTCCCGGATGTTGTTCTCGCCCCTCCCTCTTTACTGAGTATGCATCAGAACAGACTTGTCCGTTCTCAAGGCTGATAGCCGTCCCAGCATGCACTGCGGCAACAGCAGCTTCCAATGGAGCACTCACAGTATTAAGTTAAAACTTCTCTTTACTGTTGCAGTTGGTCTAAAGTATGTTTTAAGATAATTTAAGGCGAGAACATTATACTTTTTAGCATCACTATAGGAGTTATTTACTGATTTAGTGCGTAATTTAAAAAAAAGTTCAGATGTTGAGACGGTCTTGGCAACCAATGGGCCTCTGAGGCTAACGGCAGCCAGGGCTAACATTAGCCGATATGCAGCTGCCCTCTCTTGGCATAGCTGTGTGTGAAGTACCGCCTGCTCTAAAGGCGATTTTTATTTATTCTTTGACAAAATGTTCCTTTTATTTGTGTTTATCTGACTGTGTTAATTATTATTCCCCCACTAAATGAAAAAAGGTGAGAATTTATTATTATCTAGAGACTATTAATAATGAAATACAGGTGAAATGCAGCTCCAGACAAACCGAGCGTGTGATGACGTCACAAGTACGCTTCTGCTCCAATTGACCCATATTTATGCTGCATGCTCCCATTCTCCCCAAGTCCAGACTTTCCTGTGTTCTTGTCAAGAACGTACTTGGCGAGAACACTAATCTGTAAGCACGTTCTTGTGAATAGAGAAATGACCAAATTTTTTTTTTTTCCGGGGTTAGAATTTTAAAGGTATGTGTCTGTGTAAACCATCCCAGAGTCCCATATGTAATTGCAAATAAATAACAACTAAACCCATTTAATGTATTGATGTATGAAATATTTATATTATGCAGAACCGCAGTTGGCTTTTTGAATACTGGAGATTGAGCGAGACCATCCAGTCTGCTCTAACAGCATCATGTTAAAGACTATCCAAAACACACTTGGGTCATATTTCTTTCTTCTGAGGCTTTCCTCTTTCTATCATAAACTTCTAAGATAGTTTGTTTCTTCTCACTCTTAGCTATTTTCAAATATTTAGTAAGATTATTGGACCTACATTGAATGGTTGAAACCAAAGCTTACTGTTTACTTAAACGCTAGAGGTGTTCATGCATACCAGTAGTACATCCATCAGCATTGGATGAGCATGTTACAAAGTATGGTATGTTGGACCATCAATAGATGCGATGATTCCTTTGGAGCTGGAAGTCAGAATATCTCCCACTAATGCTGTCATTTAGACATCATGTATGTTTAAATATGCTTATTTTTTTATTAGAAATGGCTTAAATAAAATTTGGAAAATATATTTGCTCTGCTCATTAAATTTCCTGTTAGGCAGCTATCTGTGTTTATGACATGGCATTATTTAAATTTAATTTATAATGGTGGAGCGTTAATCCTTAAAAGCACAAGGTAGCTTACTTATTAGGATCAATCAAAAGTTAGAAAGTGAAGCTTTGAATATTAAAAGAACCTGTGAAATACTGCACAGGTAATTCCACTTAGCATTTAAGGAGAGTATTTTACAGCAGCTTACAGCCATTTTCAAACTTAAAACTGCATCTGTTTTAAGAGAGACCTAAGTTAAATACATTTTTCCAAGAAATTGAACTGGTTCTTGAGTTTGAACTACATAAAAATCTCCTGATGCGTAATATGTAACAACGTCTATGCAAGTCAGCAGTATAAGTTTATATCATTAACATAGAGAAGAAAAGACCTTCTATCACCTTGGAGGATATTCCTTAATTTTTTTTATGCCCTGTATTTATGTATATCCTTAATATGCTTGATGATGGATAATTTTTATAGTATTGCAATCCATGCCAGTATACATATTTTTCAGTTGTATCCTCCACATATATATGAATATATCTTCAGAAGTCTGAACTGTTGGTGCCCGCAGTGTGTCGGCGGTGATGTTTGTCCCTCAGCCCTGTTTTCTGCTTTCCTACGTCAGTCTGGAGTCTAGAGTGACTCTGAGCTGCGGGGCCGCCTCCACAGTGCTGCAGCCCAGCTGTGCAGCTGTCCTTGTCGGCATCACTCCCTGACCAATGTGTTTCTGCCTGTGCGAGAGGAGAAATATCATGTGCAATTACCTGTATGTGTTGGTCCTTGCTCGTTGGAGATGCTTATGGTGCAGCTGAACGTGCAATTGCGTCTTCCCTTAGGTTGTGTATGATAGCAATGCATCAAAGACCTTGCCAGTGGTGTGTTCTAATGGGTTTTGGATTCAACTTTCATATTATTATGTAAATAGAGGACTCCTTGATGTAGTATCAGCGCAGCCATCACAGAGGCTGGGAGGCCCTTATCAGGAAGACATTGAGGGAAGAAAATACACAGCACCTGAAAGTTAATTAAAAAGCCGTTAGAAACAAGCAGCTCTCTACCGTCGTGTTTGTTTGTCTGTTGGCCTGCTGGTTTGTCTCGTTCTCCATTCCTCCAGTCTTCCCTCCCTGCAGTCACACAATGAATGCTTTCATTACAGTGACAAGTTCTCGGGCAGTCTCTCACTACTAGTGTCGACTCGCTTTATTGCCAAACTATTTACATGCCAAGAGGAAGAGTTTGCTATGGCTTGATGAAAAAGCACTTGAATTTAGGCTTTTAATTTGTATACCATTTATTACTCTCTAAGGCACAAAAGGGAGAAGAAGTTCCATCCCTCTCTGCTCCCAACTCCTTCTGAACTTCTTAATCAGTGGATTAACTTTACTTTTGCTTTTTTGTCTCCCCAAAAAACGGACGTCCTACTGTCTTTTCACTGTCATTTGTTAAAGAGTTCTTACTCAGGCCATCATAAGGAAGATTAAATACTGAGAGCAAAGGGAAACGAGAAAGTAAAGCAGCTTATGAATCAATGACTGCAGTTATTAGTGGTGTAATTAGATTTAGGGAGTGGGCATTGCTGCGTGGTGAGATGTGTGGGGGCTGGGCTCACTCCTTATCAGTCATCAGATATTCCGTTTGCTCCAGGACGATACCTCCTCGGCTCATGTAACACAGAATATGTATAAAAGCATTACGCGGAGAATGTTCACTTTATGCTGTCAACCTAAGAATGCCTTTTATGTGCTATGTACTGTTTAATTTAGTGCCACATCAAAGTGACAGTCAAGAACAAGAGATGTGTAGCATTTTAATTGCTCCTTTTTTCTGGTTGTCATTACAGAACTGAATTATATTGGCCATTCCAGAATTACTTACCTTATTATGTACTTTGTCTTATCCATTTCAGCCCAGACACTTACAGTTCTTTCACAACAAACACTTTGAACACTTTTTACTGTGCAAGAGTTTAGCTTTTTAAACCATCCCAGTCCTTGGAACTAATAAAAGAACCATATTCTGGTACAGATAAAACAGCCGGTTTGAGCATGGTTTATCCAAACCTTGGAGTTCTTTGCTTGCAGTGTGAATACATACTGGTTCCTAGAAATGCATTGATACCTGGATTTTACGAACTTGGGGCGACAGTGGACCCTCTGGAAGCCATTCATCCAGAGGGTTGTCGGTTCAAGATCCCAGCTCCAGTTTTTTGTGTTGCTGTGTCCTTGACACTTCACCTGCATTCCCTACTGATTGTGGTCAGAGGGCCCGGTGGCGCCAGTACACGGCAGCCCTGCTTTCTGTCAGTGACTCCTGGGACAGCTGTGGCTACAATGTAGCTTGTCACCCTCTGTGTGCGAATGAATGGGTGAATGACTGAATTAGGGCTGAAACAATTAATCGGATTAATTTCTGATTGTCAACTAATTTAGTAATCGGTTAACCAGAGTGTAGAGACTCTAAAACATGCGCTTGGCTTTGCAACCATCTTGCAGCAGTTAGTATACCAAAATTGTAAAAAAAATTATAAAAATATTTTGTATTTAAAATAGAAAAAAAACTTTTTTGTTTTTTTCTTTATCTTTTTTCTGTCAATATACTCTATCCAGAACCCCACAAGTTGAAAAGTTTCTTCTTTAAAGAACCTTTTGCTATCCAATTATTATTGATTAACTAAATAAATAATCCACAGGTTAATTGATTATCAAAATAATTGTAAGTTGAAATGCTAGACTAAATGTATAAAGCGCTTTGGTTCAGTCTACTGTCTCAACAAAGCCATACAGAAGTACAGGCAATTTATCATGTATTTACCCCTTAACTAGCTGTATCAGATAACAGTGATTTTACAATTGATATCAATCCAGTGCACTTTACATTGAACTGCTATTTCTTTCTTTTTGCAGCCTATTTATTAACACATAATATAAAGTAGCCAATAAGCACATTTATATCTGTGCTTATTGGCAAATTTTTTTTAAACAATGTTTATGTCCAATCTTAAGCCTTTAAACACACGACAAGATGTATGGTTCATTCATTCAACAGTTGAATCGGATCGTCATCGGATGTCAGCCGATACGCTCAGTCCAGGTATCGATCAGATTGGATTGCAAAAAAAAAAACTTAATTGGTGCATCTCTACTGGTCCCAACATACCAAAAGCAGGAAGAAAGGATGTGTTGGAAGTCTTAAGGCTACCGAAAAAAACAACAACAACAACCCTTTTAAAATATGTTTTCAAGATAATGAGGTGAAAGGCTACTGTATATAGTAAGTTAGTGGAACAATGTTGCATATAGCATTTTATTGTGCGCATGGTGCCAGAAGGTGATGGATAATTTGCTTTTGGTCCGGCCCAATCTAAACTCATACATTCTTTTGTGTTGTTTATTCCTTTCAGTCCGCGCAGTACTGGAGTGATAGAGTCCCTGAAACAGTCCCTTACAAATGCATGAACTTATATGCCCTTGTCTAAAAATCTATGAATGAAAGCAAAGAGGGTTGTGAGGGACTGAGCAAGCCAAGGGTGAGGACACAGTGGTGATTATCAAGAAAAATAGGTTTTAGTTCCCCAAAATAACAATAAGAATTACAGGGCCTTTAAAAGAGGTAAAATGAAGAGACTAACTTAGGGCAAAAAATATCAAGGTTAAACAAAACAAAACCTCAAACTAACTGCACAAACAAAACTGACCTGACACACAGCAAACAAAGGGGACTTAAATACTGGCTGATCAGAGCAGACTGAATCACTGAGGAAGAGGTAGGGAGAAAATCTACACAAATTGAACAAAAAATAACTAAACGGTTAGCTTAAGGATTAAACGTAAAATACTATTACTAAACAAAATCAACAAAATGAGCAAAAAAACAAAAGCAAAAGAAGAGATTATGCAGCATATTAAAAATGTGGAGTCCATGATCTTCCCCCATAGTGGAAGATTTTACCACCCAATCAGTCAACGAGTATGTCAGCCAGAGTCCTTTGTATTCTCCCAGGTGAAGATACTCCCACAACACCAGAAAAGAAAGCACAAACAATATTAAGCATTTGCCAAAATTAAATATAAAAAAGTTAACTAAATGTGCGCGCTAATTGGAACTAATGTCTTCTAATTTTGTCAAAATTAAAATAAACAAACCAACACATTTATGCTACTTTGTGTTAAAACTTTAGTGAAAAAGTGGTTGTGTGTGGGGTTACTGACCATGTAACCATCACAAGGGTCCACCGAGGGAGTGAATTTACTTACTTTTACTGATCCCTGGTCTTATCCATGGACCAGAAAAGATTTCTCTGTAGAAACTAAGTTATAAGAAGTTCAGAGAACAGGAGCAATCTATTTTTATTTCTACACTTACAAACTGAGTCATCATTAAGTATTTAGAGGAAGTCTAAGAAGCAGCAGTGAGCATTTTAAATTAGCTATAACGACTACAGTATACAATAGTATAATTAAAACAGCAGTCAGCATTAAGGCTACTATAAAATGTGTAGACCACTCAATTTAATTTAAAATTTTAAAAATACTTCCTACATGTTTTAGTTTAACAAATTACTTTGGTACAGAGAGGACTTGGAAGTTTGTAAGTATAATGCAATGAGGAGCTTTTGATCATGCTGTTATTTGAAGGAGACTATCTTAGTGAAGGACCTGCAGAAATGTCTTTAAAAATCTCAGCCTTTCATGATACTTGTTTGAGTTTCTATGTATAATCTAACTTTTAATTTTAAACAACTAATGCATTGAAAATTGCTTGCTTTGAGACTTATTGATTCAGTAAAAGTTACCAAACCAAAGAATGTTTAGCTTAACTAAATACCTAGACTGAAATCTTAAATAAGTCAAGGTACTGGACATAACATTAATTCTTCTATTTCTTCTCACTAAGAACATCCATCTTGTTGCTCGTTGGCTGGGCACCCTGGAGAAACTCCTCGAGCAGTATGCAGAGGGAAGCCATGAGAACTTTAGAGTGTTTGTCAGCGCTGAGCCATCCTCCAGCCGCGAGGGTCACATCATCCCTCAGGGGATTCTGGAAAACTCCATCAAGATTACGAATGAAGCACCTACTGGTATGCATGCCAACCTGCACAAAGCCCTCGACAACTTCAACCAGGTAACTCATTCAGCCTGCAGATACTGATGCATCTGGCTACTGTGTGGAGAATGTTGAAGTTAAGGTCCTAGGCTGTAATAACACAGACCTCTGTTGAAATTTGGCTCACAGGATGGGTTCATGAGAACCAGATGACAGAATATTTTAACATCCAGTTGAGGTTTCACCCATTGTGGCAGTTTCTGGTCAACACTTTGATGAGCAATATATCAGTGTTTTAATACTGTCTGATCTCATACTTAGAGATCTCATTAAATCTCTGGTGTTTATACATCTTTGCAGGTCAGCTAACAGCCTTGGGTGGGCCCGGGACAGAATTTACGATTTGGGGCCCATCAATTCATGCTTTCTATGTACTGCATATATGCATAAATTGATCAATATTTGAATGAGGTCTTGCCTAAGATGTTAGATTTTTTAAGTAACCTTTTCTGGAAGCAAGAGAGACATATTTAATAGTTAGTTAAATAAGTGAAAAAAATTTAATATTTTATTTATTAACGATTAAAAAAAAAACATTATTTAATGCAAGCATCTCAAGTAACATTTAAATGTTTACATTTAGAAATAGAGATCTTTCCAGTTTTTCATTCATGAAATGTGCAGGACACTTGGCTTTCCATACCTGCTCCAGTCGCATTTGATCCAATTTATAGATTTTAACAAGTCTGATTTCTACTTGTGTGGCATGTTTAAATTGGACCACAACATGTTCTGGTCAAAATCTTTCTTATTTAGTGAAGGCTGTATGGTAGGATTGTCTATTTCTTTACGTCGACTGCAGCATTGTTGCAGCCGCAGATGCACCATGTAGTCACGTCAGTCAAATTAAAAACTTCTCAAACTCTTAACAATACCCATTGGTCCGGTCTTAATTATAACTTAATCTAGCAAAGATGGGGAACAAACCCTTGACAGTAACTGTTGAGTGTTTTGCTCCATCAGAGGGCTTAGAAGCTATTACCGCCTTCTCAGGTTTTTGCCGGTGAGATCGATTCAAAGTTCTGTTTGATCCAAAGCTGTTCCTGCGGCTTGAGGCGGCTTCTTCAGGTGAGAGCCGCTCTACCCTTCATGTTAAAGTGATGGAGCTGCTGCCTGACTGTGTACAGAGGGTAAGAGTCAGGTTCTGTATTTTCCTGTCTCCACCTGCAGCACAGCCAGCCTTATGTATAGCAGCTTGATAAACTTCAGAGAAACTGCATCAGCAGCATAACCAGTTAGAAGGAATGGCTAGTGGGGGGACTTCCCAATACTGCAGTGGATAATATAAAGAAAGTAATAATAGGAAAAGATTTTAAGAAACTTAAGAATAAAGCTCCAGTTTCCTTGCAAACATCTTTAAAAAAAATCTGAAAAATCAGCCGCCTACAAAAGATGTAGGCGGCTAATTAGGGTTCCCTCTCTACCCTGGGCCCGGGAAAACTGGCCCGGTTTCCCCCCCCATCGGCAGGCGTGCCTCTATGCATGTTACTCTCACAAGGATGCCTCATGTATGAATATTTATGGATATATCCATCTTGATTAAGCCATACAAATGTATAATACTTGAATGCAGCCATGGTAAACAATAATTTTAGGAAGAGTCACATTTCTTATTTTCTTTAAAGATTTCTTTTATATGCATGTTTACTTTGAAAATTGAGATCTAGGTTACTAAGGGTATTCATCCCAATTGTAAGAAAAACTTAGCACCGTATCAGGAAGGTAATTTGTTTAAATTGCCTCAAGTAGAGGTAAATATTTTAACTGCAAAGCCACCATTAATACGTTTTTTTAATGTTTTAAATTCAGCAAATGATTCACCAAAAAGTAAAAAGCAGTGTCTAAAATTAAAAATACATTGGATTTTATAAGATCAGTGTCATATTTTTGTGCGTGTTTTTAATGGTGTAAAACTTCTAGTTTAAAATAACCATTTGACTAAATACATTTCATTTTCATTTGAGATTTTTAAAATCCTTGGCAGCAATGTCTGATCTCTTAATGAAAAGAGGAAGAATTTCTTCTGTGTTACTCCTTCTACGTTATATTCTATTATTTTTGTCCTGCACAAGCCTTAAGGAAGTGGGAAATGATCTTGGGAATCCAAAACATTATAAATCTGTGGGTAGAAAGAAGCATTAACATTCTTTACGTTAAACATAAACATGAATTTACCATCTTGAACCTTGCTGGGTTTTTTTGGGTCCTTTTTTGATTCAGTTCAGCTTTCTAATGTCTGACTTTTCTTTGTTACACTTGTGGAGTTATGATCAAGATGGACAGATAAACCTAAAAAGACTATTTTCACAGAACAATTTAAGAACCCATTGTAGGAGATTGAAATATCTTAAGGCACTTGCCTTTTATACGTTGTTAAATCTTCTCTGCAGATGTTCTTCTTTTAGTTTCTAGTTACAGGTGAGTCGAGACACTTTTAGTCTTCCCAAAATGCCAAATAAGTTGTCAGCAAACAGAAAGTGGCATTAAATTTTAGTTACTAAGTTTGTTTTGGCATTTCGCGACATAAATAATGGCATTGCTGAAATAAAAATGTTGTACAGTTATATTGAATCACACGGAGGAAATACCTGCAGATAAATGTACCAAAAATTTGCAACTTTGAGTCTGCGTTATCAGGAAAAAGTGAGGCAACATTACGCTCCCAGACTGTTCTGCAGCCTCCCTAGTTAGAATGGATCAGTGTGCTACAGTGGCCTCCTCAAGTGTTTCTCCACCTTATCGGCTCTTGGTCTCTATCTAAGCCTTACCATTACCTCAGTGCTTTGCTGCCAATGCATCATCCCCCGCACCATTACCTGACCTCTTGGCTATGTCTCGATCCATTTCCACAATCCTTAGTTTGCTGATGTGTATCTCGCCTGATAAGTGCAACATGTTTGTAAGCCCTGCCTTATGCAGAGCCACGGGGAGGTCTGCTGAGGTTATACCTGGAGAATATTCTGGTCATGTGTTCTCACTGAGACTTAATCAATGGCAGCCTGACTTCAGTTATAGACCACCGGCAAAGCCAAAGCCAGAGAAACATTTATTTGTTTTATCACAATTCTCTGACTTATTGAGTCCCCAAACCTCTGTGAAAAAAAATGATATAGCTTACCGAAAGCTAAATTCTAGAGAATTTGTATTGGTTTCCAATTACTTGTTGTCCTATTCAGTTCTATCATTCTTTTAAGGTAATCAAACTCTAAGATTGTCACTCTGACACTTAGTGATGTAGAAGTGTCCTCTTAGGGTGTGTTTGTGAATGTAGTGTGTGATTGTGTGTGTACTAACAATCTTGCAGCATTTTGTTTCTCTCTAGTCCACAGGTCATGGATAGAGAGGTTATGCATCTCTTTCAGCTGTGTTGAGCAGAGGAGCACCGTGCAGAATATTAACTAAACCTCAAACAACGGGTGTGTGTGTGTGTGTGTGGCTGCAAGCTTGCACTCTACTTATTCACTCTATGTGCGCATCGTAGCAGTCAGCTCCCCAGGGCAATGCAGTAGGGGGATATGGGGGCCTTTACTGTGATACTCAGCTTGCTACATCCTTAAAAAAAGGAATTTACTCCTCCTGTTTCCATAGGGGTTATTGGGTTGCTTATTTAACTGACCCCACCCCCCAAAATCCCCTGAGATTACAGTGCCATTTAGGCATTTATTTTTCTTTTTTTTGATTTGCCTGTCTAGAGTAATGAGCCTAGGAGACAGTTGGAGGCTGAAAGCGGCTGACAAGTTGTGACAATTAAAAATGAATCTCATGGTTGCCTTTATTGCCATCCAGTACACTCATTGTCTGTGCTGCATCAGGAAGGATTTGCCTGAAAGAAAATGATCACAGAGCTGTCTGCCACAAGTTTTTCACCTCTAACACATTGATGAGGAAATCATTATAGGTAGAACTGCCATTTCACAGGATGATTCAGTGTTGGCTTCTTGTGAATGATATGAGGCTTTAGCAATGCTATAAGGAAAAGCTATGACTCCAACCTGTTTTTTACATTGCTAAAGACTTAACATAACAGTTTATTCAAAAACCTTTGTAATTCTAATGTTTTGTTAATGATTTTTTTTTTTATAATAACCAAAAAAAAGTATGTTTTGTTTATCACAAGACTCAAATATTGAGGTAGGTACAAAATATGAAGCTACTTTAAACATTTGGCCTCATAGAAGAACCGTTCATATGAATACATTTGTTCTTCACTCATTCATTGGAACGTTTTAGGAGAAAATGTCCTATTCACCATTTTTTAGATATTATTAAATTTTCTGAGTACTCCAGACATGATTTAGGATCTTGCTCAATCAGTCAGCTGTTATTCAAACCTAGTTTTTTACTAAATTACTACATTTGTTGTTACTTACTGTAGAAGCTTCTATCCATTTTATTCGGCTACATTTTTATATATTATGTAGCTAGGCAATTATAAATTACACTTTTATTCCGTGACACTTAGTTTAATTTGTTGTTATTCTGTTAAAAGAAAGAACAGTCAGAGAGTTCTATGTGAGCACAAGCTACTATTGAAATAAAATCTGGAACAGACTGACAGACAGACACGGATAGACATTTGAGCAACAGGGTGACACCTGCAGTTATTTCACTGCATGGCAGCTTCTTGGCTTTTTTATTACACAAAATGTGGAATGTTTAGGTTTGGGTCCGTCTGAATTCGTCAAATTCGAATTTTATGCCTTTAGCATTTTTATGTATATGCATGAGAGAGGTGGAGAGTGCAATGAAGAAATGACAGATGGTTCAGAGATGTACAATAAAAAGCGTGTGTGTTTATTAAAAGGATACTTTGCAGAAAGTTGTCGTGCTGGTGGATAGTAAACTTATATTAGCAATTACATCGTTGTACCTCTTTCCTCTATTAGTAGTTTTCATTGGGATTTTGGTTGAAGGTTAAGGTTAAGGTTAATTGGCGTCTCTAAATTGTCCATAGGTTTGAGTGTGTGTTTGCAGGGTTGTGTGTCTCTGTATGGCCAATGCAACAGACTGGCAACCATTTATGGGTGTACCCCACCTCTAGCTGGAGATAGGCACCAGCCCCACTCAGACCCTGAGGAGGAGGGAGGGAGGGAGGGATGGATGGATGGATGGATGGATGGATGGATGGATGGATTGATGGATTGATGGATTGATGGATTGATGGATTGATTGATTTGCCAGACAGCCACAAGGATAATTCTCTCCCAAGACAATCTCCAGAAAAAGCTGCAAGAACAACACATTGTTCTTTGCTGGTGCAAAGAGGCAATGTAAAAACTACTATCTATCAATTCATGTAACCTAATAAAGTAAAATGCTGAGTTTAACTGAACAGAACTTTATGAGACTCGATTGTCGTAGAGAAAGATTGCCATTGCATTAAAATATCAAAAGATGTGTGCCGAAAAACCTCATAATGCAGTTACACTGTCCTTTGCTTCCCCAGGAATCACTTGACATGTGTGCACGGGAGAATGAGTTCAAAAGCATTTGGTTTGCTCTCTGCTACTTTCACGCTGTGGTTGCTGAAAGGAGAAAATTCGGCCCTCAAGGTTGGAACAGATCATATCCCTTTAACACTGGGGACCTGACCATTTCCATCAATGTCCTTTACAACTACCTGGAGGCCAATCTCAAAGTAAGTACCCCTCGCCTTTCTTTCTTTCTTTCTTTCTTACTTCCTTGTGCTGAGGATTACAAAGAAAACTGTTTGTGGTCTTAATTGGAAATGTGAACTTGTGTGACATCCCAAAGAGCTTTGGGCAAGCAACATCTCCTGGCTTTGTTATTGCCAGGTACCATATGATGACCTACGCTACCTATTTGGGGAGATCATGTACGGGGGTCACATCACGGATGACTGGGACCGACGTCTGTGTCAGGCGTACCTGGAAGAGTTTATCAAGCCTGAGATGATGGAGAGGGAGCTTTTTCTAGCGCCTGGCTTTCCCTTGCCTGGGAACATGGATTACAACAGCTATCATCAGGTGAGGAAAAAAATCACCACACCATAAAGAAAACCTTAAGTGAAACCATTCCCACCACCAAAAACACAGCAACAAGTTAAAAGAAAGTTTGACAGGATTGGATCAACTGGTGAATGGACATTAACCCATAGATAGATCCCAAAAGAATGTGTGGATTACTCCACCTACCTGTTCCACACACCGATCTTTATTTATTCACAGGATTGCTGACAGGCTGTTGGTAGTACACAGTGCTGTGAAGTCGCCATATTGGTACTCCCTAGTTAGATTGGTCTGCATGTAAACAATATGTGTGCTACAGCATGGAACGACAATGATGTTCTCATGTTCAGGGTGGGTTAAGACTTTTACAACAAAGATAAAGTCATCACTTTGACACACACTTGTTGTTTCATAGCATCATTAAATTACTGTAATTTATGATGAATAATAGGCACATAACATTGCATAGTCAGTCCAAGTAGGTAAGTGATTAAGTTCATGAAGTCTATAAATCATGTAATATAACATGTTATACAAATCCATCACAACAAAATTGGTGTGTTAATGGAGCATAATAATACCGTACTTGAATATTAAAAATATTATACTGCCACACATACACACACACTATCTGATAATGTGCCAAACGTGCTAAATTGAAGATGTACTTGTAATATACATGTATTGATTACATTCTTATGGTAATTACATTACATTACATTACAGGCATTTTTATGGCACTGCTTTGTGAAAGTGGGGGGTACCAACATGGCAGCAAGTGACTTCAGTTTTTTCGGCCTATCATCATTCCAGTGAATACATAGAAATAAGTGGTTCCACACTGTAAAATAATAATAAAAAAAAAAAATCTGTAGTAAAACAGAAAAGGTCATGGTAATATTCTGCCAGGACCTTTTCTGTTTTTTTTTTTTTCTGTTAAAAAATTGGTATACATTCCTGATATAATTTGTTTTACAGAATTTTTTCTCCAAATGTTTCTCTGATGTGAATGTGGCTAAAACGTTGCCCATTGTCATCAGTGGAGTTGAAATCTAAAGTTAAAAGATCCGTAAAAACAAGTTATAGAAAATTCCTTCAAATGAATACTTTATGCTGTGAATTTACAGATATTTCTTACAGTCCAGAGGGGCCTTTCTGTGCCCTCTGCAAATTAATGAAGGTTTCAGATGTCTCTGACTGAGCAGCTATAATTAATAGGTCTTTCTCCATCATTCTTCCCTAGGCACTGTGTGGACGTACACAGTTCAATGCTAAATCAATACTTATAAAACTATGTGTAGGTCCCTGAGAAATTACAGATCGTAGTTTAGTTATATTAATATGCCTCACAGCCAGAGTTGTTCTGTGGGTGGAGGAAGTTTTGCCCCTAGTATAAAGTAATCTATCTTAAAAGTTATAAAAGGCAACGCTTTTACATGTTTACAGTGAAATAATTTTGTGATAATAATTTTGATACATTTTTTTCATTTTTTTCATTCTATGAACTATTTACAGTATTTATCAGTTTAATGTTATGGTTTTTCTTATTTTTTTAATACATAATAACTGTTACATTTCATTGCTGCCAATCTTATTTTTGTTTTCTTTTGAGAATTAGTTCTATTGGTTATCCTTTATATTTTTCTGAGGGTTTTTTTTTTTTGACAAACACCCATTTAAAGGCTTATAAACTAGCATATTTGATTGATCAGTGCAAAAAATAAAACCTTTTTATGCCGACATGCTAATAGACAGGTGTCTTTACAGAGACAAATTCTCCAATACAGGCAATTTTCAAATATAAAGTTCAGGTAAATCAAAAGCTTAAATCCATCGCTCTCATTATGAAAAAATAACTTTAAAAAACCACTTGAAAACATCTGTGTTTGTTTTGATTAGTTTGGTCTTACCACAAAACAAAGTACAATACAGAACTTAAATAATTTTCCTATAAAAATAAAATGTACCGCTACTCGTCACTCACCTGTTGACACTTTGAACAGCCCCACCAGGCATTGCAAATCATTCAGTTCTGACCTTTTTATATCTTTTTTTTTAAATATTTATATTGTTGTATCCCTCCATATTTCCACTGCTCGCCCTGTACTACAGTCGTATTCTACTGCACCAAAGCTCCCAAACCTTTTGTATGCTGCTGACACTTTGAACAAAGAAAAGAGACAGTAGCATCTTCAAGCGCCTATATGTCATTTTTATCAACAATTCTTGCATTGTTTTGGTGTGGGTTGATTTCCAGTAAAACATTAAAGTAACAACATTATAATGCGATGATGCTTTTATTTACCAGGGTCAGGGGAACTGTTCAGCATTAATAGCAAGATGAGCAGAGCTGAATACAGTACCATTAATGATAAACACATGTTAAAAGCTGCAAAACACTTGCGAATAGGACAGATGTTTACCTTCCAGCTGCAAAACTGCATTGCAGCAAAGGGAGACTAAACACCCTATGACTTAAAAGATGTGAACACGCTTCAGATTTTTTATTGGTTAAAAAAAAGCGGAACCTCTAAAAATAATCAGGGTAAATTATACCTAAACTTTACATTATTTTAAAGCTCTTTAACTTAGAATTATAAGCAATCAGGATATTGTCCAGTTGCTGCTTCTTCTTAGCATGCCTTCCTTTTTTCTGTCCAGCACTTTATCACTGAACACAAACCTTAATTGACTGGATTAAATCACAAGTAGTTAAAATTTATGTGTGCTGTGTCCCACGGTGATGTGATATGTGAGCAATAGTCAGTTTAGATTCTTCCTATACGTTTTCTAGGGAGCTAAAGGAGTGGGATGTTTGATTTGGATTTAATTTCCCCCTAGTCTGTGAGTTGCTTGGTGATCACATACAGATGTATTAAGCAGCTCCGGAGGGAAAAACTCCCCCTTTTCTTTTTTTACTTTTGTGTGTCACAACACTACTAGTTTGAGGCTGAGTAAGTATGAAGTTTGGCAAAACAACAGGAGCTCTACATGTGCTCCAGGTCCTGGACAATCTTACAACAATCCAGGCCAAACTCTGCGGAGCAAAAGAAGAATAAGCACACAGAAGTGCATCACTCTAAACATTTTTGTTTATTCAGTATTTAAGAAATGCTATCAGTCATCGTTCTAAACAATCGATTAAAGAGATCAAAGAAGAGCGTAAAAAGAGATCTTATTCAAAATCCAGGTAATACTTTTCCCCCTGACATTAAAGGAAGGTTTTTAATCCATTACACCATATTGGCACTCATTTTTAATCCAACGAGTTCTTAGCCATCAGCTAAAAATCATTTTATCTTTATGAAAAAGTAGATAGAAAACACTTTTCCTTCTCCTTAGTATAGCTGTCTTCTGTGTTTGATTTAATCGTCTGAATATCACCCATTAATATATGTGGTTCTGTGCTTGTGCTTTGTTGGCAGTTCTGTGCAGATATAACTGTCCTGAGATTTAAAAAAAAATGGTTTTCAAACTATTGAGTTACATTTCTAAAAGTAGCCTATTATACTGTGATATAAAGTGCTGTTAAAAAGTAGCAACAAAGAATTCTCAAAAGGGGTAACACTTAGTGATCTCCTGTGTTTTTGTTTTCTGTTAGTCTGTTATATCCCTCTGGAGGAATCTGAGTTATTCTTCTTCACACCGTTGGTTTAAAACAATGAAATATTGGGCTTTTCTGGTATAAATTTGTGTCTTTAAGGTCATGTTACCTTATTTTAGTCAGAGGGAAAGGCTGTTGAATAGGCCACTACAGGATCCCTGTTTTTGTTTTTAAAGTCAATTCAAAGGGTAAAGCTGCTGGTGTGCTTCAGCTCATTGTCCTGCTTAAATCAAGAGTGATTGAAGCTTTGGTCACAAACTGATATTCCAAAAATTTTCCCTGATAATTTTATGAGACAAAGAAGAATTCCCAACAAGTACAGTTAATCACCTAGAGCAGAGTTCACGGATAAGCGGACCGCGGTACGGATCCGGACCCACCTGCTGGCTAATCCGGACCCAACCTGATTTAAAACATTAATAAATTACTGCATGTTGTCCAACAGCAGTGTCTAATTTCGATTGCGACGCTTCTCCTTTTTGTACGGTAAAGCCCTCCAAAGCATCCGGCACCAGGCTGCGCGTGATCCAAATTAGCCAATGAGCTGCTGTCAGTCTGGGTTGCTGCTGCTGCTACTTTTAGACACAGCAGGAAAACCTGTGACAAACCTTGTGATGGGAAAGTAGGAGAAGACTACGAGAATAAGTGAAAGAAAGTGTGGACTGCTGGAAGAACTGTGGTGAACTGGTGACAGAAAAGTGAAATGGCGTGCTCAAAGATGACCCTGCATATTTTGAGTATGTTTGCCTCAACCTACTGCTGTGCAGCAGCATTCTCCAGCATGAACATAATTACAGACAAATATCGATCCAGGCTCAAAATGAACACCTTGATATGTGCTTTAGAATGGCTTTTTCTCCATTCAAACCCAGGTTTAAAATCGTTGCAGGGCAGCATGAAGCCCACTCCTCTCATTAAGCAATAAAAAATAAAAAAATAAAAAACGGTCAGTACAGGTGTTTTATAAAATATGTGAATCTGGAGATTGACTATATAACAAACTGAAAGATTGTTGTTCTCTACTTTTTTTGTTAAAATGGAAAAATGTATATAGCCCTTCCTTGTCATGCAAATCCTTGTGCGTTTGGCATATGCTGTAATTTTTCAATTTCTTCAATCTGTAAAATCCGTTGTTAATCCGGTGTAGATGGAAAAATGCCAGGGCCGATGGAAAAATTCCGGCCAGTCCGAGCCTGGCTGAATGTCACTAATGCAAGACATATTCAACTATTAACTGTTGCCACACATATTAGCAGTCACTCACAGTGTTTATGTAGAAAGTTTGGTGAAACGATTTGGTAAAAATTTCTGGAGTTCTGTAAATTCAACAGAAAAAGAAAAACTAAATACTGTTTCCATGAATAAAACAAGGGAAGAGAATGCAGACCATTACTATTTTTGCCTTTTTTTAATAATACACAATAATTCTAGAGATTAAATAGTATATTTATAATATTTAACCATTAACCAATTTTAATGAAAATGTAAAATGATTTTAGAGAAAATTGTGTCAAATACTTTTTTCCCATTTTTGTCTAGTTTAAGTCACATGAACAATTTTAAATTAAGATGTAGTCAGATTTTAGTTAGCAAGAATATTTCTTTGATTTCAAAAAAGAAATGATAAAGTATTGTAATCAAAGAAATTAACTCTTTCAGCGCTAATACTAGCAGGCTGTAGCAGCTACGTAAAACCTCATTTAGTTGGTAAGCCCTGATTAGCCACATTATCTTTATTTGCAAAAACACATCAAAATGTTTGATGTAACAAAGACTGTGAGGTTGGCCCCTGCCTGATTTTACCATGCATGTAAAGACATGCAGCCTACGCATAGTGTTTGGGGAACAGTGGAGCAAGACTCGAGCTGGTGCTGACGTCCAACTAATGTTGTGAAGTAAATTTTATCCATCTTCAGAAATTTTGTAATATTCATGCAGATATATGTAAGGAAGGATCAAAGGGACCCTGAAGAAAAGGGTTGATGTGTTCTCCTTAAAACAGCAACTCCCTCCGATATAAACAGACAGACCATCTCAGAGACACACATGAGTGTACAGCTGCCTTTTATGGGCAAAATCAGACTTTTATGGAAAAGCATATTGTATATATAGCTTTTATAATTTCCATAACATGTATATTTTCTTAAGTTGCTAAACCAATGACTACCTTTAAAGCTGAAGTCTGTAAGTTTTTAAAAATCACTTTTTGGCATATTGGCTAAAACTGTCCCTATGCCCAGACAGCAGTACATGTGATATGTAACCTGTGAAAAAAACTGCTTCAATTGGTCCCGCATACTGCCTGTATTTCAATCTGGAAATAATCTGGAAATAATTCGGGACGAGTCAAAACAACCAATCACAGCCAGAGGAGCGTCTTATTCTCTAATTTGATCATCAGAGCTTTATTGACAAAAAACAAAAAAAGACACAAGCTAAATTTGACCAGCATCATTCATCCGCGTTTCTGCAGCTTAATAACATGCGTAAAAATAAAGTACCTTTTGTATCTTGGATAGTGTTCTTACTGTTGTCCCTATGAAAAGTGAAAGATAAGAAGTAAAAACAGGGTAAAAGCTACAATTAAAGGTATTTGGATTGAGCATACTGTAGGTTTAAACTTTGCATCTTCTTTGTTAAACACCATAGGGCACAGTAAGTGACAGAAGTTAGCACCATCATTAGGCCTAAATGCATTGCGCCTTCGAAAGAGGGAACAAGTTATAATTGCCATATCACAAAATTGATTTCATTCAATAAAATATCATATAAAATAGTTTTTTTACTTGTGCAAATATATATTTCTACACACTCACTGAATGTAAAAATCATACACAAATAATCTGAATATTTTAAGTTTTTGGATTGGGAAAAAGAAGTTTGGGTGGGTTACACAGCATTCTGTTTCTTCATGGATGAAAATTACCTTTTCATCTTCCATGACACATATCTGCATGAACTTTATAGATCTGTTTGGGAAGGGTTAATTTACTTGGCTGCCTTAATTAGACTTTACCCTAATGTGTCTCCAGACATCACTCTCTATAGGCCGACACATTAAATTGTGCGGAGGTGCCCCAACAGTCTTCAACTGTGTCCGCATGTCCACCCTTATCACTATATAGGGCACTATATAGTGGTTACGCCATTTTAAATGAGTGTCCGAATGTCCAGTGGTTGAAAAAGCCTTGAACCTGAAATTTCCCACTATGCAAAAGTAGTGATCATCCATGATCACTAGACAAGCTTATATATCCTGGAATGCTTTGTGAGAGCTCTCTTTGCAAAGCATCATGGGATTTGTTTTGGCGGCGATAAATAACAAAGATCACATGTGCACCGTGAGGGGAGGCAGAGTTACGTGACAAATGCGGAGAAAAAAGCAGTGATCATCTGTCCGAACAGTAAGTTAACTGATTTCACTATAAAGTCCACTATATAGTCCCCACTCTATATAGTGATGTGGGGATTTATGGCTTAGGGCAGACATTCGGCAACATGTTCTGTTGATCTTTCTTTTTTTTTTCTTTTTGGAAGCTGCAATTGAATTTATATTAATGTAGTTGCTTTAATGTCTGACTCAAGTTACATATGACACTGCCATGTCGTGTAATAGACTTTTAGCATTTATTTTACTCCAATTAGAGATGATTTATTGATAGTGTAAAACAGGTTTAACACCGACAATTGTTAAATGCTCAAACTGTGTATAAATAAATCACCTGTTAGATCTGCATGTTATAGTAGTTGTTTCAGCTGTTCATCTTTGGAATTCATTTAAAAACTATAAGGAATAACTCCTGAACTCAAGAAAAGTGGTTATGAAATGTTTATTTTTAGCTACCGTAATTAGGCGTTCAGTTGATCCTCTATTGTTTGTTGAACACAGAAAAAGTGATGGATGTGGTCATAGTCTCTTACAGAAAGCTAACTAGGGTGAGGAGCTTGGTCATCCGGGGAGGAGTCAGAGTAGAGCCGCTGCTCCTCTATGTTGAGAGGAGCCAGTTGAGGTGGCTCGAGACTCTGGTTAAGATGCCTCCTGGACACCTCCCTGGTAAGGTGTTCCGGGCATGTCCCACCGGGTGGAGGCCCAGAGGGAGACCAAGGGCACGCTGGAGGGAATATGTTTCTCTGCTGCACATGGAACGCCTTGGGATTCCCAAGTGGCTGGGGAGAGGGACGTCTGGGGCTCCTTACTGAAGCTGCTACACCCGCGACCCAACCATGGATGGATAGATGGATGGACTGTTTCATGTTTTCTCTAATTGTGGATAAAGACTATGTCTTTTTTTTTTCTTTTTTTTTTTCGGTAGCCCCATATCTTTACAAATGGGTTTGTAACTCATTCCAAACTGAAAGTTATCAACGGCTTGTGGAATGTGTTTAGTTGATTGTTTGACAGGTTACGTCTGTGAACTTATTTAAGATCTCGCCGTCACTTTATGGTTTCAGATTTGTTCTATTTAAAATGTCTAGATTGTACAGATGAGGCAGTAATCAGACTGTTGAGGGAATAAAACCTTTAGCTTCCTAACTTAATGGAAATAATCATAGTTGATGTATAATTCATGATGTAACAAGAGGAAATCATATTTTCACAAAATGGCAGAATGATCTGTATACTCTTTTTTTCATAACAAGTAACCTGTTTAAAAAGTGTTTCATTACATATCTTAAGGAGAATTGCGTCTAAGATTAACATTTGTTTCTATGATCTGAAGTCTACTTGAAACAGCAGAACTTTATGAGGGAGAAATCTGGCTTACGCTGCAGTACCGTAATAAAATCTATCAAAATGCAAAATGGTTTTGGTAAAGAAGCACCTGTCTGATTTCTGAAAAGCCTAATGTCATTTCTCCTTCCTCAGTACATTGACGACACCCTGCCTCCAGAATCCCCATACCTGTATGGCCTTCATCCCAATGCAGAGATTGGTGTCCTCACACAGACATCAGAGAAGCTTTTCAGAACCGTGCTGGAGATGCAACCCAGAGACGGAGGAGTTGGTGAGGGAGGAGGAATGACAAGAGAGGAGAAGGTAAAGTCTGACACCTTTAAAATCAGTCTCATACTGAAAGAGGGCTCTCTTGATCTCATTGAGAACACGTTGCAAAGTAGATCTTTAAAATTATATAGCCCTATAAAAAAAAAAATATTGTTTGCCTGATCTGCAGGATGGGACTAAGGAAAAAAGATGCACATAACATTTTTTTTATAAATAGTGATAATTATTGTCTTTGAACCCAAATAATAATTCTATTAAAAAAGAGAAAATGCCATAAGCTTTCCTTAGGACATTTTGGCACATTTTGTTGTCTGATTTGTATATATATCACTGCCCCTACTCAGGAGTTTAAGGTAATAGAAAATCTGAAATTAAAGAAGGGAATAAGGTAAGCCATTTTCTTTTTTTTTTCCTTTCTTTTTTTTTTATGGTTAGCCATTTTTCAAAGATGCTTATCTCCAACAATCTTTTAGTTGTTTACCTCGTGTGAAGCTAACCATTTACTAAACCCCCAAGCACTAAATCTGAAATGTATGATGACAGAAGGTGAGATTTTCACACAATGAGTTGAAACTAATTTTCAGACAGACTGTTTTGGGCCTTGGAAAGCTCAAAGGTGAGAATTGTGGAGATGACATTTTCTGGTGTATTTTTTGGTTCAATACACCTCGAAATGAAGCTTATTTGAGTCTAAAAGTTCAAATAAATATTTTGGCAGGCACCCTGATCTTGCACAGAGGCTCTTATAGAAAAGTGACACTTTGGAAATCATAACAAAATGTTCATTGTTGTCTGACTTCTGAGTTTGTCAAAGTCATTTATGGGTACTGCTGCAAGCTGAAAAATCAAGGTATATTACTTTGAATTTCTGGGGTTTTATGAAGTTTAATCGTATATTATCATAATTTGATTAGCAGACAAGATGATAACGGAACTTTAAAATGCCTTGAAATGGAGCTGAGAATTTTTTTTTCTTTTTTTTTTCATAGCACTTAACAAATGAGCATTGCTGGATAGTGAATTAGATTGTGGCATTTTATTTATTCCTGACATGAATTTTCATTTCAATTTAGATTTAAATTGTTTCCTTGTAAATTAGTCAGTCATTAACAAAAGTTGAAACCCTGTTTGTTTGTATGTAAACCTTATAGATGCTTATATGAACTTAGGAGATGGATTTAGCCAACTTATGCCTGACGTCCCAGAATCCCAGAATGGGGATGAAGTTCTTGAGGAGTACAGACAGTTTCCTCCTGTGAACCCCTTTTATACCAAAATGCTGCCAGTACGCCATTATACAGTAGCTGTAAGTTAGAAACGCTTTCAGTGGTCGTCTGGAACACATGAAATACGTAAATATAAGTTGGAGATAAGTTCTTGATAAGTCTGCATAAGTTATGCACAAGTTACTCATAGGTTTTGGATAATAACTAGACACCACGACTTATGAGTAACTTACACATAACGTGTTGACGTATGTCAACTTGCCGTATGTCAACGTGTGCCAGCGTGTTTTGGCGTACTTCAGCGTGCTCATAACTTATACAAAACATACCATAACTTATCCAACATATGCCAGCGTTTTTGCCAGATTTTTCGTATGTCAGGTATACGCTGTCTAAATTGCAAGGTATGACAGGGGCTTTAGTAAGGCTCCATCCAGAAAGGCCTTCAGTCATCTTTCTTGCATTAACAGCTTGGGAATCATTTGAAAATCAACTATTTAACTCCTATGATAAAGAGCCAATTTCCTATGGTTGTCAGCAGTGACGATCATTAGCATTACAGTAAAATGTCCGTTTTTTAATAGTACATACAGTAGGCCTACTTGCTTGGTTCATGGAAGGAGCAATACAAATATTTATGTTTTTATACAGTAATCTGAAGGACACAATAAAAACTTGACCTAACACGGGTGGATTCTGCAACATCATTTGAAATTGTCAACTTTAGTTTACCTATGTAGAAAAAGAAAGTCTAAATGTAAAACCTATGAGAGCGTGGGCCCTCATGAGCTGCTAAAGATTAAAGCTGTTCATATATGGCACATAATAGCTTTCTAACGAACATCTTTAAAGTAACCATGGAATCAAAATGCATCTAACGTTTTTGCAGAGCATACCAGAATCCTTTATGGAGTTAAGACTATTACTGAATCAGATCACTTAGATTTTAGGGATTATTATCAAAACAACTCATAGAAAAATGTATGTCTGTCATCAGTTTTCAATGTTTCTATTGGATCATTGGCCAATGTAATAGAAAAATAACATACCAAACCACGTTATAAACCCCAGCATAGATTCCCAATTGTATAAATGTCTTTGGTTTAAATGGGCAGTTTTAACACTTGAAAGTACTTTGACCTGAACAATTTAATGTTATTGGTTGTATGTTGAGGGTTTCCATCTCTTTGTACGATTAACATTCTGCACAGTCTCAAGGCTCTCTTATCCCCCCACAGCATCATTATGGCAGCAGCCCATTTCAGGGGGGAAGGCTTGTATTCAGGGTTAAGCTTTCTACCACAAATAATACATTTGTTGTCTAGAAAAACAAAAAAAACCCTCTATCTTACCATAACTAATAATAATTGAACTCACATTGGAGAAATTTACCCCTGCATTTAACCCATCCCCTTGGGGAGCAGTGGGCTGCCATTGTGTGGCACCCTAGGAGCAGAGTGGGGTTAAGTGTTTTGCTTAGGAGTGCAGGCTGTGGGGTTCGAACCGGATACATGCAACCCTCACAGAACACAAGCGCACTGCTCTAACCACCAGGCCAGCACTCCCTCCTAAACCTACTATGGATCTATATTTGAGTCCTCCAGAGTTACAGTACCCTGGGCCTCCTGGTTCCTCTCTAATTACTGCTCTTTTTGCCTGGCCTGTCAGTTTAGGTGGATGCCAGTGTCTAAGTAATTTTATAGTTGGTTTGTGGAAAGAACAGGACTCAGATCGAAACCTAAACCTTGGAACATTGTTTATTCCCCAAATCTGCGTCAGATTTCTCGATTACTTTATTTTTGACCTGTCTGCTTTGTTTATTGGTTTCATGAAACTGATTCTTCACTAGTTTTCTTCAACAATCCAACGGGGCCATATAGATCAGCTGGTTTTATTCTGATATTTGGGTCCACACAGTGAAGTCTATTTTTTGTTTGGATGACCTCTAAAGGCAAACTGATTGCAGTAGATTTTTATTATTTTTCAAAGCTTGTTTTGCGAGTTACATTGTTTACTTTTGTTTTATCTGTTATTTTTTAATATTTATTTATGTAAAACAAAGAAAAATACTTAAGCTACCCCTGTATTTAAAATATAGCCATATACTGATGTATTGTTACCATGGTATTTTTTTATACTTAGAAAGATAGATTTGCTGAACCGGCTGAGGTATTGGCTCAGTTTGTCACATGGCCCTGTGGGATCAAACATTTTCCCGCTGAATGTTCTGTGGAGCCCTGGTGTGTATCCATCCGTCGATGTGTTATGATGTGACCTTTCTCACTGAAAAGACGGAGAACTCCTGTCTTAACAAAGCGCCATGCCGAGAGTATCAATGAGCCTTACTCTGTATTCAGAGTGCTTACTGGCTGCTGAACCCAAAACCGGCAATCTGAACAGGAAAATCCAATAAATATGATGACCTCGTATCCTTTGTTCAACCCCTAATCCGCTGATTGATCGCTCACACTGCCTCTTCTGAGAAACTGTTGACGAAGACATTACCTTTCCTCATTTACCCACAGAAATATGACGTGAACATTGATTTTGTGGGGAGATTAGACTATAGAAATTGAAATTTGTTGGGATAAAGAGATGGCACTGCAGAAAATCTCCTCATGAATATTTATGGCATTGTCTGTCTGAAACTAACTTCCAGGCTGCCTGTGCTGGCAAATATGAGTTTATCTGACTCAGATGGGCCATCTCATTTTTGTCACATTCTTAAATGGGAATTTGCCCTTTTGTTTTCTATCTCTTCCACTGGATCAGGTGCGTGCAGTCCTGGAGGACATTTTGGAGAAGCTTCCAGAGCAGTTTGTCATGGCAGAGCTTCTAGGGAGGGCAGAGGAGAGAACTCCATACCAAGTAGTGGCATTACAGGAGTGTGAGCGAATGAATGTCCTCACTCAGGAGATCAAACAGTCTCTCAGCAGCCTGAACCTTGGACTAAAGGTAAGATGGGGAGCTGAAAAGCTGGGTGGTATAGTAATAAAAAGTCAATAATCTGTTTGTATCTTAGTAAAGTTGTGAACTATTCTTTGTTTGTATTATTTGACATATTTAAACCTCTTTAATTTATTTTTGTACCATTCTGTCAAATAACTTTTGACAGAAATTGGTTGACAGGTCTTGGTTATAATATACTGTGATGTCAAAAAATTTTAAAGCCAAGCAACCAAGGGATTAAGACTATAAAACAGGAGGTGAGTGGTAGGGCAGAGGTTTCATTGCCACTAAGAAAAGCTTTATTAGGAGTTTATTTGGTGCACAGACCAGGCAAGGAGAGCAATAATCAGAGAAGCAGGAAAGATACCAATGTTTATTCCCAAGAAGCTGCAGAGATCCAAAGCACAGGTGGAGGATCTTTTAAAAGAACTACTTTTGGTACACCCAGAAACTCTGGCCTTTACAGAGGAGTAGCACTAAAGATTGCTGAAAGAAAGCCAAAATATACCTTCTGCATTCTAACAATAGCCATGCAAAAGGGAATCTGGACAGACTAGAGTTCATTTGAACTTGTTGCAAAGAAATATAATGTTCATCAAAGTGCAGTACATTCCTGAAATCCTTAGCCGTCCTCTCTTTTAGAGTATTACACAACAACAGAGTGTCTTCAGTCAGAGGCTTCTTGTGAGCTGCTGTAAGACAGACCACTACAGCTATCAGCATATAGAACAACTTGTTAAAAAAATCATGCTGTGGGTACTACTACTACTACTTTCTTCAAAATGGATAGGAAGATTGGTGGATATTTATACATTCCAAAACCGTCAATAAATAAGTAAAACATTCTTAAACCAAGTGTATTTATCCTTATTTAGGTAGGTAAATAAGATGATCTGCCAATGGAATACGTATTTTTACTCATTTTTTTTTTACTTAGAATAAGATAATTAGATAATTGGCACTTGAAATAAGACAATGGAATTGTTTATTCTTATTTTAAGTGTAAATTGTTTAGTTCTATTGGCAAAGTGTCTCACATCCGCAATTTGAGACAAAAGGTGCTTATTTTAAGTAAAAATTACTTATTTGGATGTCAATTTTCTTTTACGGCACAAGAAAACACCCAAACCAATAAGGAAATGACATAGCATGCATCCAGAGCTGTCATACATGTGGTGCAAAAGCACTTGCTTTAATTTGTAATGCATTTAAAAAATATTGCATCACATACACAGATTACTTTGATGGGTTACCAAAAAAGAAAGAAATTCAAATACAAAAAGTTGAAACTGTAATATTTTCTATCGATATATCTAAGTACTGTTACATGGGTCTGTAGAGTCTTAGATATGTGGCTTCAGATGAACAAAAACCAATGAGACATCTGTGTCAATGTGTCATACATGGCTGACTCATCTGTTAACACCGAATAGAAAGAGTAAGAGGGGGAAATGTGTCAACGTGTTTCTCAGGAGTTATGAGTCTTCGATCTCCCGGCTCTACAAGCTTCAATAAACTGCTTCAGTGATTTAAAAGTCGTGTCGACTATTGTAGCAGAAAATGGAATCATGTTTTGCCTGCATGGTGGAATAAGTAGGAGCTATCAGAGTGTTATCCTTGATGGAGTTTTGCAGTTTCATATTGTTTCAGTATGAAGGTTAGACCTAGTCAGGATTTTGAGCAGAGCTTTAAGTCAGGGGGGTCATGGGAAATATGTTATTGCTCTAATGCCCTCTGAAAGCTATATGTCAGATAGGGTATCATATATTTTATTAGATTTTTCCTCATACCTGTCTGGCTTTTTGCGGTCTTATGTCATGCATCCTCTATTATTTATGCTCCACTCTTTTGACACGTGTCTCCACTTAGCAGCACAGAATGAAAAGTCCTATAGTGAACCTCCAATCAGTAACCATCACTTATCAAAGAAGATCTGTGAATAGAATATACACACAGCAGGTACTTGAAAACAGATATTTGACAAACGGAAAGAACACAGACACTGAATTGTCCATTAAATTATTCATATGACACCAAGCAGGCTTTTCATAGCAATACAGCAAATAATGTGAACTAAAATGAAAACAGTGCTATGATGTATGACTAACTGCAATGAAAAGACTTGGGGGGGGTTTCTGCTGCGTCATACCACTCATACAGCAATGTGTCATTGTGTCTTTTGTAAGCGATATGTAAAATAACAAATGAGTTAAATACATTTTTTTAAGGTCAGGCATTAGCAACAACATAAAAAAATACAAATTAGACAGTGTAACAAAGGACATGTAAACCAAACCAGCTAATTTTAATTTATACTAAATTATAAATACAAATGAGACAGTTTTCTTTGGGATCTAAGATTCTGAAAAAATTAAAAGAGATAGAAACACTAATAGACAAAAACGAAAAATGTAAACCATGCAGTTTAGAATTGGTTGAATCATGTAAAGTGAATATTGCTAACAACAGCTCAGCCTTTTAATAAGACAATCTGCATTTGATTGTGGTAACTTTAGAAAGTCTTAATTGTCTCTAAGGATGTCCATAGACTCCTGATCTGGTAATAGCTTTGACATAGATCCGAGACAGAGGGATCCTTGCAATTGCATAACTATTGGTAAGCAGAGTATGCAGTTGCTTAGGGGCCCCGTCACTGACATCTGTTAGGCCCCCTATGCAATTGTGGACTAGGACGTCTCTTTGCAGATGTAATGGTGCAAAACATTTTTAAAACTTTTAAACCCACCTGATACTAAATTAACTGACCGGACCTTATTTATACCCCAACGCATGCCAGATTTCAACATGATGGTGAACCGTTTAAATACGACACCAATGACAAAGCAGACAGTGGTACTTTTAATTACTATGATAATAACTGTGTATAGTTCATTAGACGGTTGGTTAAAAAAAAATACACTCATATAATATTTTTCAATCCGCAATAAAGATCTTAAAAGAATGATGTATTTGAGTATTTTATTTTTTACACTACGGCTTGGAATTATGGTCCACCCAGAGTGTAGATTAAAACCATAACCGTTATGTAAAATGTGTTAGCGACGATGGATACCAAAAAGAGGTACCGAAACGGATCCTAGAAAAGATCCGTTTCCTTCTGCTGGAAGAATGGAAAAAATAACAAAACTTCCAAAAAATAACACGTTCTTTCAAAGAACCAAAGAGGGAATGGTGGACGTTGCTGCTACAGTGAGAGAAGATTGTGACCAGGAGATGAATGGAGAGAGTGTGGATTAGAAGGGGGGCTGTAAAGCTCAAGGTAGCCCGATAAGACTAATTTTATAAAAGAATATACTAAAGTATATCCATGTTTAGTGAAGGTGAAGAATGATGATGTTGGGGGTGTTACTTAGTATGGGGCCCACCCAGGTAATGTTGTTTACGGGCCTATTGTTGTCGTTACGCCGTTGGATCCTAGGACAGTTACTAGGGTCATTTCAACAACCTTTCCTTCATACTGTTCACTTTTCATTTTCCCATGAATCTTTGACCCTATATAATCCAATCTGAACTTACACATTAAGTTTCCCTAATATGAGGTTCTTTACACTGTGTCATCACAACTTAAACAACAACAGGCTGAATACACATTTAGAAGGATTCGACTGAACTTTAAGTCTTGTTTCCATGTAAAGTTCATAGATGTTTGAAGTACAGCTGACTGTAACATAAAAGGAGGAAATAAGTATTTACTTTGGAAAAAAACGAAATATTTCAGCTGTATAACTCAGATTAAAGAACATATCAGGATATTGTATTTAATTAACTATAGTTTTACTGAACTTGACCATTCCATTTGGGATATCTTTCTTTATATATTAAACAAAGGCCAAGGAACTGCTTTGTAACAAAAGTATGAGAGGATGTTTTTTGTGTCCTGAAAGTCAGTGGAGTATTCAAAACCCTGAATACTCAAACACTAGTTTATCACATTATTAATGACTGCCCATTTAATGTATCCTGTCGGACGCTTTGTGTTTATTCATAACAAAAGCCAAACAGGAGATAGAATTTTACTCCCCCAGGTGAGTAGGGGCGCTCTTGCCATCTATCGTTCCTGGAATTGTGCTCTGCCAGGTCTAAATACCAAAATAAGGATTAGCTAACCCTAAATGTAATTAACAAGCAGCTGCTTCGGCTTTGGCAGCACTATGAAACCACATCTTAATCATTTCACTCTAAATTACTTGCAAAGGAACCTGTAAGACCTGCAACCACACGCCTGTGCTACTTTACACTACCGTCTGACCTTTGGATAGCATTAGTAAATATTTAACCATCTCTCCAAAGGAAAGTGTCAACCTTCGTGTGGCATCCAAGCCCTTTGCTTCCTCTTAATCCCGCTGGTCTATTTTCCAAAAAACCGCATGCTCATACTTTAATAAAAGGCATTTCTCCACTTGTACACTGCCTGAACTGCTCATCTTATCAACTGAAATAAAGGTCCTGGAGAATTAAGTGGATGTGAACATTTGAAAGTTAATTTTCCTGGGCCTGAATAAATTAGATTTAAATGGCCAAAAATAAGTTCACCTTAAAATATCCCCCAAAAAACAGATGTTTACATACA
>NW_015151061.1:0-28168 GCF_000732505.1 Cyprinodon variegatus | reverse complement strand
ACAACCAGACCATTAAATGTCCTATTTTGGAACAGTTTGGCACAAATTCTGAAATTTGGAATTTATTATTTGAAATTTAAAAAAATTAGTATGCTGTTATATATTTTGTTATAAAAATACAGTTTTCCATCCAAACATTACAAGTTACATTTTTTCCACCACTCTTTATTCATACACTGTAATAACGGATTATGGCATATACAAAGCTAAGTAGAAAAAAGATTTCATACCTCTTTGGAAAGGTAGCATTCTAGAGAATCTAATGATATGCACAAATTTGAGATGGACGGAAGTTATTTTGAATTGTATAAATTCTAATCATAAATTCTAACCATAAAGGTTTTAGCCAATATCTGTGTTTTTCTGTTCTTCAAACAGGGAGAGCTAACCATGACCAGTGAAATGGAGAATCTGCAGAATGCTATCTTCCTGGACATTGTCCCAGATAGTTGGACCAAACGAGCATATCCTTCCATGTCATGTTTGGCGCTGTGGTTTTGTGACCTCCTGGCCAGGATCAAGGAACTTGAAGCCTGGTCGTCTGACTTTCTTTTACCCTCTACTGTGTGGCTGGCTGGCTTCTTCAACCCCCAGTCTTTTCTCACAGCTATCATGCAGGCCATGGCTAGAAGGTAGGGTAGATTTGATTCAGGACAAGAATCAACAAGTTAGTAGGTTTAGCAAAATAACTTGTTTCTGTTTCATTTCTGATAGGAATGAGTGGCCTCTTGACAGCATGTGTCTGCAGTGTGATGTTACAAAGAAGAACCGTGAGGACTTCACTTCTCCTCCTCGTGAAGGGGCTTACATACACGGATTGTTCATGGAGGGAGCAAGATGGGATCAACAGGTAAAAGACGAGAGATACTCAACAAGTTCTCTATTTTTTTTAACCCATAATTTAAAAAAATGCTAATATTTAAAAGCAACTTCTTAAACTGCAACTAAGCCTTGACCCTGGCGCTCAAACCAGATTTGAAAACTTCCACTAACTTGGACTATACCAGAGTCATTAAGGGTCACAGCCATGTTGGGAAGAGAAGAAGGGGTTAAGTGGGAATGCAGTTAGGAGGACAGAAAATTACAGCTATTTTTATGTAAATGAATAATCTGAATACCTAAAATAAATGCTGATTAAATGGTAAATGCAATTTGCAACTTGTGTGTCGTAGTAAGATGGTTTCAGGCCGCATTCCATTTGTATTTAGAAGTTGTAATTTCATAAAGTTCAGTGTATTTATCATTGCTATGATTGTAACAGTGGTCAAAGTGTCTATATATGAACAAGGGGAATAAAGGCATCCACAATCAAGAAACTGGAAAGATATCACCTCTGAGATTACTTCAACTGTCCAATTCTAAGCTAAATCAAATGCACCATTATACTCAAATGCAGGGTGGTGATGTTGAAATAGAGTTGGACAATTCCATTCCATTTCTGATTCCTTGTTCTGAATCCCTTTTTTAATTGATTCTTAATTAGATTTTTTATTTCTAGAGGAAGAATTATAAAAGTTTACATGTTATAAATGATGTCTAGATGGAATTTTCTAAACTAATAATTTATTTTTTATTCAGTGAATATTTAAGTTTTTATAAAAGTTGCCACAAAATAGCTCAAGATATTTTCATTCAGTAGGTGCAGTGCTTCAAACAGGAGTCTCATCCGAGCAGCTGCTAAAACAGAGGATTTTATCCAAATAAGTGCAGTTTTAGCTTTGGTTGTTTTCTTGTCTTCTGGTAGGTGGACTGGGCATCGAAACAAGGAATCAAAACTTTATAGTTTGAAGGATTTCAAGAAAATCGCTATTGTCCATCTCTATTTAGACATGTTCCAAAATGTACTGTTTCAACCAATAGGACAGTTTCATTGCAGTACCATGTTACATCAACCCATAGAGGACAGCACTAAGTCAAAGTTAGAGCCGAATGTAAGGGCCTATTTTAGGCTATATTCCAGCTGTCTGCAACAATTACAAAACCATGTTTTTGATGATCTGTCACACTTTGTAAATTTGTCCACTTCTTTTCAAAACTATAAAAATATTTAGTTTTGCCTTATTTGTCTTTCCATATTTTTCACTTACCTGTATAGTTTTACTATACTCTTAATCTTCACCTCGCTTTTACTTATTCTTACATTTAATTCAGTATCAGTCTTTTTGCAGCAGTCTTTGCATATCCATCGGCCAACTCATGTCCTATAGAACCATTATGTACAGAGACTCATACCGGCCTTATTTATATACTATTATTTGTAACCCTTAATACTTAATTTCTAGAATATTTTTGCCTTGAAATCTAAATGCATGTTCTGAATTATTCTATTAATTTCTGGTTTATTGTTCTTTTGTTGATATTTTGGTTTCCTATTGCCTTCCTTTCACAGCTGCACCGCATCACCTAATCAGACACATCTTTCTTTTTTTATTTTATCATTCCTAGTCAATATTATTCAGTGTCTCCTGAGGTTTGTGTTGTTTATCTATAGTTTTCAGTTATAAAAAATAAAAAAACAACATATTTATACCCTTTGCAGTTAAAAGAAAGTTCAGCCTTTTCTTATTTTTATGTTTACTAAGTCTAAAGTTAACTGTAAAGGACACACAGTAGTCAACACGGCCATTACTGAAAGAATGCCCTTGATATCTTTACTGAATTCAAGAAGGAAAAAAAAACATCCAGGTGCCCCTGATCAATTGCAGTCATAAGCTAATCAAAACATCTCCATAAAAGCAAGAATCTGCGCGCTCCTTTGGAGTGTTTGTTTATGTTTGTTAACGCAGTGCCAAAAAGGTAGGCCATGTGCAATGACTTTGCTTAGTATGGGAATAATTAGCCTTTTTTTATAATCTGAAGCCAAATGCTCTGCATTAAAGTAAAAAAGTATATTTGCATATTATGTTAAAAATAATCATACATTTCATGCTTAGTCCTACATATGATGGTGATTTAGCCATGTTTTGCAACATAGGACATGGATCCTTGCAGCTTTGTTTAAGCCATTCAATTCTCTGTATATTGTAAACAAATTTGTTTGTCAAATGTGAACAGCTACAGCCAGACTCAACATCAACAAAAAAATGAACCCAAACAAAGCTCCAAATCCACAACAGAATAGTTGTAATAATAAATAACCAGTGTGTTAAAAACACCCAGTCAAACATCCAAAACAGTGCAGTGATGGTGCAAGGGCCTTACGACTCATGTAAAGAGGCTTTGGTCCTCGACGCGACCATCACAGGTTGGAGTCCCGGCCTGGTGATCTTTGCTGCATGTCTTCCCCCTTTCTCCACTCCCATTTCCTGTCTTTCAAATATAGCTAAAATAAAGGCTGCTAAAATGAATAATAAAAATAGAATATCCAGAATTCAACCTAATAGAAATCATGAGCTGAAGACACTTTGTAACAAGAAATGGGGAAGATTTTCTTCAAAGATAAGAGAGATGGATAAAGTCCGACAGACAAGGATTCCTCAGAGTTTTAATGATAACAAAATACTAAACATTGACCAGTACTTAATTTTTCCACAGAGAATCAATTCAATAGGCTACATAATGACACTATGGAATCTGCTCTCTGTTTCTGTGCACTTAAATAAAATAAAAAACTGGAAAACCTTATAAAACAATACAGTAGTTATGTAGATAAATGTGTATTTTCCTGTTACTGTGACTCTAAAAGGTATACCATATATTAAATATAAGTATCTCTGCTGTGCTTTTGATGATGCAGCACAGACATAGGAACATAAGGTGAGTTAACTTTAAGATGCACCTTTAAACAGAGTCAAGTAAATGAACGTCCCTCTGAACCCAAAGTAGTAGCTCAGCATTCCCTTTGTGGCTTCATTTTCTGCTTTAAATCCTGCTTGTGTCCGGCTCTTGGAGTGCAGTACATTACTCAGCTTCCCTGGACTATCTATCTACATACACCCAACCACTGTATATGCACTAAGCTCTCAAGGAGTATCCCTGTAGACTTCTTAATTAGGGAATGTGCAGAGTGCGCACTTGAACACTTAGATCACACTTTAGAGGAGTGGATCTTTTTTTTCTTCATTAAACCTGGAGACGCATGCAAATAGACAGGCGGAGAGACAGGCCAGCCAGCTCCTTCTCCTCCTCCTCCTCCTCCTCCTCCTCTGCTCACATCTTCCTCTCAGCCTCAAGGCCAGCTCTGTACCACTGGCAAAGAGAGTGAGCACTCCATCTGGACACGGTTCTATGAAGCAATAAAAGTCAAAAATTTATGATAAACTCACTCATCTATATTAATGAACCGTGCCTTTTGTTCATTAGGGGTTAGGCATCCAATCCTGTAAGGCACAGAACAGCTACAGATTACCCTGTGAAACAATACAGATTTATGTTTATGAGTAACTTTTATTGGTCTTAGATACTTCTCTCTCAAATTATGTTGCAAGATCATATGATATAAACAGATGTGTTTCCATAGAAACAGTTTATTGAATCAATTTTTTTATAATTTCTTTGTGCATAGTAAGTAGGCCAAAGGACTCGCTTTAATTTACCCAAACAAGCTTGAAGTTTGGGATACAGTATTAACACATCTTTTAAGTTTGAGAGCAGTTGAATAAGCAATTAAAGCTTTGTCCTTTGAGCTTTTACCAAAGTCATCAAGGTTTATATTCCTTCCTAAAAGTCACCGCGCATTCATGGAGAAACTTGTTTGTCAAGCACCAAGTGTGGAAGGATTAATTAATGAGACAGACCACTCAGACTCGCTGTGTTTAGTAAGGATGTTGTGGGGGCAGACTGACTTTGAATTCAACTTTCCTGACTTTCCCCACTTTTCCAGGATAATGAAACACTTTGTTCGGAAAAATAAAGTAAAAAAAAATCCCTTTTAGTCTACCATCTGAAGACTTTTTTGTCGCGTTAAAGCCGTAAATGTCCAAGCTTATTTGGGGAGTTTTGTGTGATTGAACAAACTTTAAGTTTACCAATAAAAACATTGATATTTTATGTATTCATTCCCCCTCATCTTTGACAACCTTCTATAAAATCCAGTGCAGCAAATGTCCTTCAGATTTTTTTTTTTTTTGGTTTTGATCATTCCATGTGAAGAAAACTTGCGAGCTATGCTGTATGTCTTTTTCAGTTGCTTTACTACATCAAAAGAGAAACTTCAACATTGCCATGTTGAATTGGTTCCGAGCTCGAGAAAATAAGCTGTTTCTAAGGCTATTTGTTGTGGATTGTGGATGTAATCCTGTTCAAACATCGGTGGAAGTGAAATAAACATAGCATTTCCTGGGATCTGTGGCCCTTCTCTAACTTGTGAAGGGGAAACTAATGCGGGGCATACACTGTGCGATTCTTTGCCCTTTTTGGGGGATACTTTCCAGTCGTGCGAGAATTTCTCGATCTTTCAGCCTGATCGTGCATTGTGTAGTGTACGGGGCCGATCAGCCTCTTCACAATCAAATCTAGATCAGGAATCATGATGTCGGGAAAAAATAGATGTTTTTCAGTTGCCCGTTATGGGCAAATCGCTCAGTGGGCATGCGCAAACAAGGATTCTTCTTCTTCCTCTCAGATGAAAACACAGAAGTATGGCGGGGGTGCACGTAAAATGGAGTTCTTTATGTAGAATTGACAGACCGTATTAGCCACGTTTGCTCAGCCATGTCTTTGTCCAAATACGTTGTTGCCTTTTCTTTTTAGGGCTTTCAGCACAGAATTGCACAAATTGCCAAGCAGTGTGTTTCAGTCTAGTGAACTTCATATTCCTCTTCTGTTTGCTTGGCTTCCAGATAAGACGAGTCCAAGTAGCAAGTAGCTGTAGCTGCGTGCAACGATTGAAAAAAATAAAAACGCACGGTGTATGCCCGGCTTAAGTCCAGATGTAAAAGGTAGCCTCTAACAATCTCCTGTCCTGTCCTCATCACTAGCAGGGCTGAGAAAAGAACACCACAGAGTTGAGGATCAGTGAAGTAGATTTAAATTTCCTATCCTAAACACCTGGGGTCTTGCTCATTAGAAAGTCATTGATCCATTAGAAGAGCTGTGCCGATAATCCCAGGTTGTGGAGCTTCAGGGCCAGCATGTCCTTAGGGACAGTGTTGAAGGCTGAGCTGAAGACCATGAATAGCATCCTAACATCGGTGTTAGGATGCTGCAGATGATTCAGGGCCCTTTGGAATTTTACAAGGCATCCTCTGCAGAATGATTCTCTCTGTAAACCAAAACTGTATTCTCAACTCTTAGAAAACCAGGTTTAAAAATAAAATAAAACTTCTCACACTCAACATGTATGACATAAAAGCTAATGTTTAGAAGAGATGACAAATCCCACGCCGGGAAAAGTGATTAGTTCTTTGTTGTGTTCAACAATCTCCAGCTTTTTAGTTGTTTTTGTCCACGCCTCATATCCTCTCTTTTGTTTTTCCTCTTTGTTTCAGACTGGCTTGATCGTCGATGCACGTCTGAAAGATCTTACTCCAACCATGCCTGTTATCTTCATCAGGGCCATTCCAGTGGACAAACAGGAAAACAGAAATGTCTACCAGTGTCCTGTCTATAAAACCCGTCAGAGGGGACCCACATATGTGTGGACCTTTAACCTGAAGACGAAAGAAAAGCCTTCCAAGTGGACCTTAGCTGGCGTTGCATTGCTCTTGCAGATCTAGGCATCATTAGACACACAGTGTCTATTGTGTGAACTGAAATTCTGTTTGAGCCAAATATTTTGAAATAATAAATGTTGATATTTTAAAGTAAAAGTAATTCAGTTGTTTTAAAGGGAAACCTTTTATTTAGTTTAAGTACAAAAAAAAAGCACAGAATGCGTAGAATTAGATTATTTTTGGGATTCACAAAACAGGCCTAAAGTAGAGGGTACTGAACTTTTGCTCAATTTTTCTGAAACCATTTCACCACCTATGCAATTTTAAATTCTGGTGTTTTTGCATTAGAGCACAGGCATGTTGTTTTGAGGATTTTTCTTTTAGCAAGTATGCTTTTTAGGAAAAAGACGGAAATTTTCAAAATTGTAATTTACCCCCTGAGCACCTACTAATAAATTCACAATCCTTCAAACTCATTGAGTCACTTCACTGCTCTTTTACAACAATTAGAAAAATTCAGCATTTAACCAAGATCATGTTGTCTCAGGTATCATTTCAGATCATAGGTGAAGATACTCTTGTAATTTCAGTGTTTTTTTTATTTATTACTAAATCTGTCGAACTACTCTGGGTTGTTTTATATTTTAAAGCATATAGGAAATAAAAACACTGAAATCTGCAGGTCAGATCTGAAGGAAAATTGAAAATCAGATTTAAACAAAATAACTTGAACTCTTTTTGTAAACAATCCCTGTTTGCATAAAATACTGTGAACTAGACGCCACCTTCAGCTTTGTCAGGAAGTCTGGAAATATGTGAAAGTTTTAAATGTGAAACCTTTTGAAAATAATGTTTTACCTGGCAGCAGCCACAATGCATTATGGGTAAAGCCTGATTAAATCTGAACAAAAGGAACAGCAGGTGCGTTTGTTTGAGAGGAAAGGTGGGTGTTGCCAGAGGGCGTCATCTTGACGAATAAATATCCACTTACCTCTGATTCTGCTCCGTCTTTCATCGTGTGATGAATAATTTGTACCAAGCTAGTTTTACAGTATAAGAAGATGCTCAAATTCAACACAGGTTTTGGGTTTATTATTTAGATATTACATAAAAGATCTAAAAAAAAAATCTAAAATAATGATATGAAATAAAAAACAGAAAATAAGCAGTCCCCAGTCAGGACCTTTATAAATATGCACAATAAAAAATTAGACCAAAATCATTTGAAAGCTATTTCTAATGTGACACTGTAGCCAATATAATAAGGAAAACATTTCTGATGGAGCAAAAATGAAGAAGCTTCAACGACCTGATTGCATTCGTGTTTAGACCAAACTACCTTTTTATTCTGGAACTGTTTGGGGATTCCCATCAAAACCTTGGAGGAGACTGTATTTCCATTTAGAAGCACAAAATGTATTTTCTATAACCATGTATTTATTCACTCATATGAGAAATTGTAATCTACTTTGCAATGATTGTTCTCTTTCAGGACCTTTTTAAAATAAAGATGCTTTTCGATGCACTTAATTGTATTTGTGTGTGTTTTTTTATAGGCTATATCAGCACATAAGTATTCAGTTCTTTTTCCTATCTGGTATTTCAAGTCCCTCAAACCTACATCTTCCTCCAAGTCTTTAAAAGTACTCTTTTTTTTCTACTTCTTCCACTTCTCTCTTTGTCGTCACTCCTTCCTATTTAAGATAAAACAGCTTCCCCAAAGCAAAAAGTATGGAGCCTCTAAGATATTCCCATATGTACAGTAGAGACATGTACACATGCTACAGTATATCCCAGGCTTAAAGCTCCCCTCTATCTCTTCCATGTCTTTCATGTTCTCTCAGTGCTGAGCCCAGGTTCCCTGGCATCTCCCCTATCTGGTTACTGGAGAGTCTTAACAATGCACCTAGAGACACAAGAGGAGGAGGAAGAGGAGAGGGAAGATGTAGGGTGACACAATTTATGTGGCTCTTCTGAACAACAGTCTCTGATAATACTATGAAAATGGAGCCTACGGTCGTGTGCAGCTTCATGCTGCCTTGTTCTAAAAAGATCCTGCTGCCTAGATGAGTATATGAATGTGCAAAGATGAGGTATTTCAAAATCCCTTTCATTGATTTTACAGTGGTTTAAACTAACAAAGATGTATCATTTGTTTCAACTGGCTTTAAAAGAGTTGGGAAAAAAAACAACAATTTAAATGTTTTTCCTTTTCAAGGGGTACAAAGTAACGATACCAATCACATCCTGTGTAAAAATGGTGATCATTTTGCCTGATAAATCCCCAATGATTTTTAATCATGTACTTTGTTGCCCGAGTTTCAATTCACCAGCCACATTAGAGTTTGATTTCTGCCTATTTTGTGGAAAAATCGAAACACAAACTGCAAATCTTAGACAGCATGATATGTTTACTATACATGCCTTATGCAAAAGTTTACAAAATAACCTAGAAATGTGACTTTAGAACACAGTTATGGTACCACGTTGTTGAAGATTAAACCATAAATACAATGGGAAATAATGGCATCAGTTGGGAATTTCAAGGCTCATTCTTTTCACAAAGACTTGTTTTCTCTGTCATGGCAGCCCCATGACATTACTTGTTATTTGGTTTGTAAGACAATTTTCCCATAAAGGGCGAGGTTGGTTTGGTTTTTCACAAACTTTTGTTTTTACTCAAGCTATTTGCATAAGCTTTTAGAAATTGTTTGATGAACTTCTTGCGGTTCCTGGGTCGATTCCCGGCCCGAGATCTTTCTGCATGGAGTTTGGAGTTCACCCTAAGCATGCTTGGGTTCTCTCTGGGTACTCCAGCTTCCTCTCACAGTCCAAAAACATGACTGTTAGGTTAATTGGCGTCTCTGAATTCTATCTAGGTGTGAGTGTGTGCTTGAATGGATGTCCGGTTTGTCTCTGTGTTGCCCTCCGATGGACTGGCGACATGTCCATGGTGTACCCCGCCTCTCGCCCGTAGACAGCTGGAGGTAGGCACTAGCACCCCTCGTGACCCCGCTTAGGAAAAACATTATGGAAAACGGATGGATGAATGAACTGAAATATATAAATACAATGTTAGAGCCTCTCTCCATTAGCAACGGCATCTTGATATGCCATGCTTTTATTATGTAGGATTCTTTCCCAATCTTTAAATTCCTCATATCAGTGCATACTTCAGGAAAAAGCGAAGAAATAGATACTAATATTTATCAGATGATTGCATAAGGTCTGATGTTCACTTTGGAGCAAAAGGTGCATAAGAACTTGACAAAGCCTCTAAATAGAGTATGGAGTCTTCATAAGTTTGACCATATTAGTAATCTTTCTACCAAAGCTCAAAAACAGGGATGATTTATGTTTTCCCTGCTAGATGCTGTTCTAGTGAAACTGTAAGGAAGAGGTGCGGGGATCAGAAGTGTTCATGCTTGGAATGAAAGAGCAGCTACCTTTAATAGTCTGCTTGTGTGAGGTATTTGATATAAAGCAGTTGCTAGGTTACAGGTCAGTCCAGCATAGCTAATGCAAAACCTGTAGAGATTTTATGGTGTATATGATATTTAAGCAAGCAGAGTTTTGGTTTTAGAAAAATGTGATAACATCATAGTTCAGCAGTAACAATAACTGTGGAGATACCTAGACTGTGGATAGTTCCTTCCATAAAATAAGTTCATGACATGTTATAATTCACTTTGTGACCTTTAAATGTATCTTCTGAATGCAGCAGTAAATGACCCAAAATGGACCACTTGAAACCACTGGTGTCCTCTCAGACCCCCTACTTTTTCCAAATATTTAATCACTGGCTTCCTCTTTTTTACTCGCTATCAACATGTCTGGTTTTACTGCTTTGTACTTTAAATGTAATAATGGTCATTATGGCCAAACAGTGTCATTTTTAATTTAACTAGACCACAGGACATGTTTCCAACATTTGATTCTTAATCTCTGCATTATTTGCCAACATTATTAGGCTTTCTATGTTGTTATGAGTAATAACTTGTCTTAGTGTAGTATTTATACTTAATAGAACTATTTAAAGGCACATCATGTAACTTTTTGCAACTAGGGAGGCTAGACCTGAAACTTTCACACCTAGCGGCCTAGGGCTGATTATACTCCTGCCATATTGTGTCTCAGTGAGCTTGATGCAGACATTTTTGATTTATGCTCAGTTTTGAAGCGTGGTCTGCTCTGACTTATATCCCACTCCACAACGGCACGATCACGAACTAACTGTGGATCTAGATACAGCCGAGGCGGTGAGGAACTGGGGGCAAGTTTGTCCGACAATGGAGGGACATGAGGGCGAAAAAGAGCAGGGATCCAGTGTAAAAAAGGGTCACAGCGTTCTCGCGCATTTCAAAAGTCACTTTCCTCAATGGCGATCATACAAACAAAACAAACCGGCAAGCAGATGTAGATTTGACCAATCAGAGGCCTCCTGTCTGCGCCACTGTCTGCGGTCACCTACAATTTGGGAGAGGTGCAGCAGAGTGTCTGTGGAAGGGGTGGGAATGTCTTTGTGTTCACTGCGACACCTATGCAGACGACCTAGTTTTGAAGTATAAATCAGCCTTTACTGGACAGAAGCCCAGCAGTACTGCTGCAAAAGTCAGTCAGCTGGCCAGTCTCCCATGTCTTTTGATTGGGGACCTTGCTACAGTAAGCATCTGGGTTCAGCTCGAAGAGTATGAGAAACGCTGCTACTCTTTGAAGAAAATCGCCGGTGTAGCACGGCGGAGCTCCAATGAAAAGCCACTGGGTGGGGCGTTCTTCCAGGTCACATGACCTGGCCAACGGCTTTGCATCTTCTCCCAACCTACATAGACGTATTTCAAGAGGGGAGCCCCACTCGTAGTATTGATAGTGTCAAGCACTGTATATTGGCCTCTTGAATCATTTAAAATTACTCATATGCTTCAACTCTTTAGGTCACAAAGTGACCTAAAGTGGGGAGTGGCGGCCTAGTGGTTAGGGCATAGGGCTTTGAATCCTGAGATTCTGAGTTTGATCCCCCACTCCCACAGACTGCCACTCTGGGTCCCTGAGCAAGACCCATTGTGCGGCACCCTCCCCGGGTGCCGCACAATGGCAGCCCAGCCCACTGCACAATGGCAGCCCAACCCAAGGGGATAGGTTAAACACAGAGAATTCATTTCGTTGCTCTGTACTTGTGACAATGGAAGGACAATAAAGTCTGTGGTGTGCTGTTAAGTAATGCTGCTTGGCAGGAAACAGGAAAAGGTTTGGTCAAGTTTAATATCAACCATTTGGGTGTTATTATCTGGACTTAGCACTGCAGACCACTTGGAAAATTTTTATCAATGTGTTTGAAAATTAAAAATGATCCAAGCTTTAATTTGGAAATAGGGGAAAAAGTCTCATGTTGAATTTTGAATAAAAATTAAAGTAATAACAATTTAATGAAGAGATTATAGTTTACAAGTTTTTAAAATACTGTCTGTTACATTTAAATCCTGGTTTAATCAAGCTCTATACTTCATTACAGATTTGATTATTTTGTATATTTCTAAGACAGTAATTTGCTCCTGAACTACTGATTTCTCCCTCAGCTTTAAAAGTATAACAGAAAGTAGTGGGGGGAGCATTGTTTTTGCTCCCTGTATTTAATGAAACATAACAGTCCAGTGTCTCCATCTAGAACTAATTTTGACAAGATTTCCCAGCTTCCAAAAAATAAACAGCTACACACAGATTTCATAAGTGCTTCCTTTTATAATGCCTGATTTGACTCAAATAAACACGTCCCTTTTGTTATATGTTTTTTGTTTTAATAATAGAACAACTAATAGAACAATTACAGGCCTATCAACAGGCCCATCTAAAAACCTCCCCATAATTATTAAGTCATTTAAAAACTTCCTTACCATCCCCAGTCACTTTGACATGTTTCAGCCAGATCTCCATGCTTGCCGCAGCACAGAGTCTCCCTCGCCGAAGTGTAAAAAGACATCTGCATAAAAACAGATTGAGAAAGAACCATCAAAGACCAAAAACAATCACATGTAGTGTTCCCCAAGGATCCATCCTGGACTCTTCCTATTCAATATCTACATGCTTCCTCTAGCTTAAATTACAGTAGAAATCTACTCAACAACAAGTAGATTCGATTTTTGCAAAAAATTTCTGCCTTAAATGTCAAAGAGCTGCTGTTGATCTAGAATGCTGCTGCCCGCATCTTCACCAAAACTATAATATATACTGTTTTAAAATCCTTTCTTCTGCTTCCTGTGTGTGAGAGAATAGACTTTAAAATACTATTTTTTTTTTAAATACTACTCTGCATGCCCAGAACCAGAACCAAACATGGAGAGGCAGTTTTTAATTATCATGATCCACTGATCTGAAACAAATTCCCTGAAAACCTCCTGTATTCTTTTTGGAGTGGCCTTGATTTAGCTATTTAAACATTAGTAGTGTACGTTTTAAAACCAACTTTCTTAACCTGCATAATAATTTTTAAAATTATTGTTTATAACAACTTTATCAACTATATTTCCATTGACTTTAACGCTAAATTAATATCACATTTCTTACTATGCCACTGCAATGTACTTTTGTGTTTTTTTTCTATTATATTTTTATGTACAGTAGTTTGAATTCAGTTGTTACTGAAATGTGCAACTTAAATGAAAACTTGACTGTATTCTCTTGCTAATGCATCAACAGCAGTGGTAGCTCACAAAGTAACCAGGTGAGCAAGAGCCCATCCAGAGAATATAATCTAAATGACTCATAGAGCCAATAGAGGGAATTGCAGCAAATGAAAGAAAACACATGTTTACATATCTTTCAGACATAAGGGTAAAAGAATTGGAAAGGGAAAATACCATTTTACCTTTAAAGTTATATGATGCTTGTTTAAAATTTGTGTTCTAGTCTCAAAACCTCGAACACAGGATGACTCGTATCATTCTTTCAAAACAAGTTCTCGACACTGTCACGGGTAGGTTGAGGTTTTGAGGACCCAAATGCAGAGGTGAGTTTTGGAGGTTTTAATGAAGCAACTGAGGCAAAAATCCAAAAACCAAAGTATAAAATACAAGGAACCAAAAACAAGAAAACTTCAGGGAAAAACTCACGTGGGGAGCCAAAAAAAGATGAGGAACCAGCACTGAGGAACTGCACAGGGAGAGTATATGTATGGGAGACAGAACAAAAACTGGACTAATGAGCTGATTGGGAGCAGGTGTGGATGGAAGCATCTAGAAGGAAGCCAATGGAAAAGGAAACAAACACAAGGGGGCAACAGAGAGTAACTCAAGAACCAAAACACTGCTAGAAAACAACTAAAAATACAGAGAAAGTAAAAAAAAAAAAAAAACTTACAGACAATAATCGCCCCTTGCTATACCTTTTCTACCTTCACCACACTCCAGCAACACCCATTAGACTTAAGAGATATTTCTGGTTTGCATGTTCAAGGTAACATGATGTTTTTTTCAAAAGCTCATTTAATATAATAGGTTGTTGTAATTGTTAATATTGTCATAATGTCACAGGATAGAAATTTTATTTCAGTGTGAGAGAACTTCAGTTTTTACCCCTAGTCCAAAAAGGCCTGACCTAAATACTCCAATTATGAGTAGAAATGTCTAGTTTCACCTCACAATTTTTGCCTCTACACGTGTGTCTGTTATTAATGCCAATTCCAAATCAAGGTTTTGAACACATTGAAACTGCTATTTGAAAATATATTCCTGGGTAAACTGGGTCGTCTGGGTCATGGGAACCACAAAACAGTCCTGAATCAGAGGCAACCAGACTTTTTTCTCAGTTTTTCAAAATACTTTTACACCTACCTTAAGTCTTTGTTGATTCTGGTGGCTCCCTTTATTGACAAAAGGTTCCTGGAAAGGTGTCAAAAATGTAAAAAAAGAAAACAGAGCAGATGTGTGGTTTCCTTCTAATACTTTCTGGATTCCTTTGTGTTGACGTACCTTAAAAAAAAAAAGTAATGTTTCTTTAAAAAAAATTACCAGATGAGGTGTTTTCTAATCCAATAATTAGCTAACTATTTAGGGTTTAGAACAAGTTTGACTTTTTAAATACTTGTTTATCAAAAGAATTCAGTTATTCCTGTCATTAAAAATGCAAATTACAAATACAAGAATAATCATTGATAAGTGTAAAGAGGTCTGACAGTATGATATTTATGGAAAACTTTGCAAAGATCTGTTACTATACAGTATACTATTCTGATGGCAATCTTTTTGTGTCCAAGGGACACAGATGGAGCAATATAAAGTGATCCCAGTGGCTTATTGTTGGTTAATAATAACCTCCATCAGCGGCACGTGTGAATAATCAGGGTGTTGCAGAGACATTACCTATCCAACACCCCCCCTCCATCCCCCCAGAAGAAGTTGTTTGCCCACGCACCTGCTGCCAGCCTTACTTTTATTAGCTGTTATTTTTTTCCAGCGCATGTGGCACATGGTTGGTTCTTTTGAACCCCACACCTTGACAACCAGACAGTGTTTGCATTCCCCGCTTTAAAATCCCCATCACGCTCCTGACAGAAAGTGTTGCTGCCGTGACAACCAAAGTGCCGCTAGTGTTAATTTTCACAACAGATGTGCTGACAAATAGAACAGTGGTGTCTGAGCCTGTAATTGCACCTTAGCCATACTCAGTGCTCAGACTGTATAAAGTGAGGCATAGCAGAGCGGTTAGGCCGGACCGTACCATAAGAGAGGCCTCGCCGCCTCCAGCTCCCTGGGTCGAGCAGCAGCTGGCAGACTGATTTGCAGACCGGGCTGAGTGCGAGAAGAGCAGGCTGGGTTCTGGCTTTGGCTGGAGGACGGAGTAATTAACTTTGACACAGCTGATGAGTTGCTAATTAAATGTTTATCTGACTCTGGCATCTGTCATGAAACAAATGTCTGTTAGCTGCCTACAATCTTTGGATTAGCCCAAATAACTGGGGTTAGTTTGCTTTCTAGGAGATATTGGTAGCTAGAGCAAATTTTGACCCCTCAAACAAACAAATAGCTTTCTCTGTGTGCTTTATATGAGCTTACTGGGCGCATTATATCTACAAATCACTCTAAACACTCAAGCCAGCATATATATGTATGTTTTATGTTAATTCAGCCATACTTCTAAAATAGTCTTAAATATAAAAATAATTATTGCTTACTTTTTGATAAGATGACAGATTTATTCCATTAACACAAAGGATTTTTTTTATTTTGTTATTGCTATAACATTTGGGACATTTGTATCTGTGGATCATAAAGTTCCAGTTTTATTTTTTTAATTAAAATTCTTCCATCTTTATTGCTTGTGGAAATCATTTCCCCCTTCGTCTTTTGCTCTTCACAGGTTAGAAATTGCTCACCTCTTATTGTATTTTTGATCCGACTATCTCTGTGGTCTCATTCATTTTTATCCCTTGTCTCATCCTTATAAAGTTTAGCATCAATTAGGTGGTTCTTGGTTTAATTCTTGAACTTTTGGTTCTTCAAATCTACAGAGAGGTCAAAAATGAAATAATCAAAAGAATATTGAACTTTTGAAATGTCTATAAACAATATGCTCTTAATTTAGCAAACCTGAGCACTTAAAGGACCTGCAAAAACTTAACAGGTGGCATTTTTATCAAACAAGAGATTTGAAAATCTACCTGAGCTGGTGGAGTTCCAAACATCTCACAATGTTTTAATATTAATTTATATTTATATATTTTTAGATTTAGATTTTACTAATTAAAATAAAATTAATCAATGACTTAAGCAATACTTTATACAAGAGCTATGATATCTATATTTCAGCTTTGATTATGGCTGTAAGCAATTGAATCATAAGATCATGGTTAGTAAAATGTTTTATCTTTTAATCTTATTAGATTGAAATATTCTGCTTGGCAAGAAAATTATTATGTTGTCCATTCTGACTTGTACGTCCTTCCCCCTTTAAGAGGCTGTGGTTATTTGCTTAGGGTACATATGTTTTAAGTATTGAATGTTGGTTATAGTGCTAGAAAGACGAAGGAGGAGTGGCAGGTAGTTTACCTTAGTATGTATGTACACTGGTGTCAAACTGCAATCGTTGATGGTCAATGCAGCTAACTTCCTCCCACAGTCCAAAAACATGACTGTTAGGTCATTTGGCTTCTCTTCTGTGAGTGTGTGTGTGTGTGCCCATTGCTGTATGTCTCTGTATGTCTTTGTGTTACCCTGAGACAGATGACCTCACCTCTAGACTGCTGAAGATAGGAACCAACCCTACCGCAACCCTGACGGAGGAAACAGGAGAACATGGATGTTTTCTCAGTATCAACCCTAGACAAAATATTTTCATTTAAGCTGTATTTCAGAAATGAGAGAGGAAAATTCTAGAAATCTCTTTAATATAGAAATTAGATAACAAGTCCTGAAATATCGCCGATATTTATATTATTATCTGAGATCAGTTTAATATAGGGTGGGCAATTCCAGTTACTGGGGGCCAGTATCCTGCAACTTTTAGATGTGCCTTTGGTTTAACACACCTGAATCAGGTAATTAGCTGATGAAGTGACTGATTATGACTCTGGTCCACAGACAATACCTTATTTTTAGTCTGCATTCAAAGGTATACTTCAGTCATCCAGTTTCTATGTCTTAATAGCTGTGATGTGTTAATGATAATAACCTATGGTGTAAATATCGTTAAGCAGAAACAGCAGTTGTTTTGGGCCCACAACCTCTTAGGGGCCCCATCACTGACACTTGATGGCCCCCTACACAATTGTAGACTAGGACGTCTCTTTGCAGATGTAATGGTGTGAATAATTCCTCTTAAACCCACCTGAAACTGTATTGACTGACCGCACTAGACCGTATTTATACCGCAAAACATACCAGATTTCAACATGATGGTGAGCAGTTTAAACACGACACCACTAACAAAGCAGACAGTGGTACTTCTAATTACTATATTTATAACTATGTATAGTTCATTAGACAGTTGGTAAAAAAAAAAAACACTCCTATAATATGTTTCAAATCGCAATAAAGATCCTAAAAGAAGTATTTGAGTAATTTTATTTTTTTACACTACGGCTTGGGATTATGGTCAACCCAGAGCATAGATTAAAACCATAACCGTTACGTACAATGTGTTAGCAAAGATGGATCCCAAAAAGAGGTACTTTAGCGGATTCAAGAAAAGAAAAAGGAATGAAGAGCTGCTGGAAGAACGAAAAAAACTTCCTAAAATAAACATGTTCTTTTAAAGAACCGAAGAGGGAGAGAGGGACGTTGCTGCTACTGTGAGTAAAGATTGCGACCAGGAGATGAATGAAGAGAGAGTGGGTGAGGAGGGGGGCTGTGATGCTCAAGTTAGCCCGATGGCTTGTTGTGCTAACATGTGGTTGTGCGCTGTCACTAATGGTTCCATTCAAAGTGCGCAGTCACTATTTTTCCTTGTGTGATGTGTGACCATAGACTACTGGGAATTGCATAATTGTATCTTCTTGGCCGATTTATGGAGCTGTCGCCGTATCCTGAACCTTTATCAAGTGTTGTACTTTAAATAGGGCCCACCCAGATAATGTTGCTTATGGGCCTATTGCTGTGTCATTACACCATTGGTAATAACCCCTTATTGTCCCAGAAAGATACCAACACAAAACTCAGGTTACTTTTCTGTAGAAGAGAATAGTGGAGCCAGAAGTATAATGACACCACTTCTGACACAAGTATCAGGAGGGGTTGAAAGTTTACACATCCAAAGGGGGGATCCAGTTTTATCTTGGATGGTGATCAATCACCTGCAACCACAGCTGGATAAGGCACAACACTTCCCTTTCTGGTAGAACCATTTGTTCTCCCTATTTAAAGTTAAAACAACAGAGCATTTATACACGCCAGATAATGTAATTTAATACAAATAAAATTATGATATTTACATTTTCCAAACAACCTGTGTGCAATTTCATCAGGATTTATGGACAAATAAGGCTGAGTGTCATCAGCAATTGGAATGTCTTTTATATATATAGAACAATTTGCTAACAGGACTTAGCAATCAGCTCTTTAACCTTTCCAGATGGTACGTCAAAACTCCTTATATGCTAGAGCAGATTCTGCTTGCATTGAGATGTGCCTCCTCAGTTCGTCAGTGTGACAAAATAGTGGAGAAGCCCAAAGTATAGCATGTTCATCCTATCAATGAAACATTTTCAATGCAGTCTCTCAGCAGAAAAAGGCACTCCTGATTGAAAGCATAAAATGCATCGCAAGGGATTTCAGGAAGAACCATGAGTTTAAGGTGTTTATTTTGCTGCTGTGTTCCTCATATCCCAACATACTCAAGTATCTGTGAGAACTTTAATATTTTAGAATATTTCAAGAGTTGGTTGGTAAGGGCTGTTTTGACATCTTGTAAGACCAATGCACTAATAATCATAATGGACTCAGTAAAAATGTATCTTTTTTATCCTTAAGTTCTTGCACTGATAGAAGGTTTGTTCTTCCCATGTTACGTTCGGCATCTAATTGTTCTGCTAAAATGTGCTATAAAGAGATCAAGGCCATACTAACCCAGATTAAAGGAAAGTGGTGAGCAGCAGGGGAGCAGCAGGACAACACAGTACTGTAGAAATGTTAAAAGAATCTTTTCAAGAGAAACCTGAATCTTCTCTGTTCTAGTTTTGACATATCATTTTTTTGTCTTTATCTTGCAACAACCCCAGTGTTACGATTGGCGTCATCAACTTAATTATGGAGATAAGAGTGTGCAGGTGCCTGTCTCTGAGAGGTTCCTAGAAGATGACTGAGAGATCCAAATGATGGCCACCTGGATATGACGAATATAAAAACTCAGCTCATCTCAACCAGCCACACTGTCTGTTAACACCGTGTAAGTTTTGGAGTTGAAAGGAGTGAGCTGCTAGTTATGTTTGCTTAGTTGTTCTTAATTAGGGAGGTAAGTTTTTTTCATTTGGTTTGTTTAATTTTATTTGGGTAAGATTCGATTAATATTCAGATATTTTCCTTTTGTTTGTTGTTTTCAGCGTTACAGCTCACTCTGAAGCGATATGCTCATTTGTAACATCTTAAAAATACAATTAAATAATAAATTTTAAAATAAATAACATTATAAAACAACTACCAGTTTTAGTCTGTAAGGCAAACACCCTGTCTACTTTTAAGGATAGGCTTAAAACTTTCCTGTTTGATAAAGCTTATAGTTAGAGTAGCTCAGGTTTTTCTGAGCTATCTCAGTACTTATGCTGCTATAGGCTTAGACTGCTGGAGGACATATGGACCTCTTTTTTCATCCTTCTGGTTTATATTGTCTCTGTTCTCCCAATCTGCAGAATCTGTTAGTTCAATCTCTAATGTTATGCTCTCTCTGCTTTTTCTCATAGTAGCTTCATCTGGTCTGTTCCTTTTTTGGCTTTGATGCCATCCTGGAGAGAAATACCAGCTATGCTGGTGCCATCAACACCTTTGTTTATAGATGTCCAAGGTCGGCCTGTTTTTCAGTGTAGTCCTGTTCCTCTTACTGTGACTGGCTTGATGTGCTCTCTTCATCCTCTGACATGGGGCCGCCTCCAAAGTTGATTTACAGTTGCCTTTTGTATCACTGCTCCTTTCTGTATGTCTCCTTGAACCCAATTCGGCCTCGGCAGATGGCCCCTCACACCGAGCCTGGTTCTGTTGGAGGTTTATTTCTGTTAAAAGGGAGTTTGTCCTCTCCACTGTCACTACAAGCAGGCTTAGTGTGAGGGATTGCCTTCGAGTCAATGAGTCAATGCAATCAACTGTTTTTTCTTAGATAGAAAACTTTGAATTGATGTGACTGTGTGATTTAGTAAACAGTAAAAGTGCCTTGAGCTGACATGTGTTTTGAATTGGCGCTATATAACTAAACTGAATAGAAGTGAATTGAATTAAAATGTTCAAATTTCTTGTATTGGCTGCAGGGATCTGAAGGGGATGGGTCCTTTGTGCTATGATCTTAGTACCCATAGTAGGTTGGTAACCCCAGCAATAATTGTAAACTAAGGAACAAGCTGAATATCTTTTCTTAAAATCACAGTTTTTTTTTTTAGGAGAAGCTTCATATTTTGTATTTCACTTGTGGTATTTGAATAAAAAATATCTGTTTAATATTCAAATGTAACATTTTTCCTCAGTGTTTTTGCTTAAAGCACCACTGGTTTGCAAATTCTAAAGATAAGCGTTAAATGTTAAGGTTTTATGTTATTGGTTCATCTTTGCAAGGAAAGCAAATAAGACAGGTTATAAAATGTTTTCTGCATTTTAAGTTGTTGAAAACCAACTGATTATTCTCTTGTTCACTGTCTTCAGTCTAAATTAGTCTCATATCTATGCTTTGACATTTAAGCTGCTCTTCCATTCATATGATTCAGTCTGATTGCAGACCCATATTTTCATTTAAATGCTGTTGGTCTGGAGTATCAGTGTAAATTGAAAACCAAAACTTATTTCTGTTTTTCCTTTTTCTAGCCATTTTGTGTGCTTTGTGAAGGGAAATTGGACCCGTCATTGTTTGTCATGCAGATTCGCACCAGTGGATTTCTATGAATGTAAAAAAGGTTCCACACGACACTGACCAGCATTAAAATCCTCTATTTTAATTCAGATGTCAAACCAAACCCCAGCTCAGGCTATGGGATGCTGGATATCACGCTGAAAGTGTTAGCTAACGTCTGAGTGATGTGTCTAAAACACACACCAGGTATGCAACCCTCCCACTGCGTCTCTCCAACTGACTCTTTAAAGTTGGCAGAGACTGTAAATGATATCCACTTTTTGCAGCAGCAGTTCCAGAAGTAGGAAACTGTTCTTCAATCATGTTAGAGTTGCAGAAACTTGAGACAGGTTTGTGTTTTGTTGTTTTGTTTACATCAACAATTTGTGAAAATGTTACTTCAGTTTGAAATAGTAAAGTGGTGAAAGCACGGTATTTAATATTCAGATGCTAAACAGATGTAATTATCATTGAAAAGGAAATAAGTGAAGGGGTCTCCTAAGTGTATAAAATGTATAATTTTTGGGGGACAAAATCCTGTTAACCCTCAATCCCCCTGCAGAGGTAAACCCTCGGCAACCCGCGGCTCCAGAGCCACACGCGGCCCTTTCATGCCCACCTTGTGGCTCCCTGGGAGAAAATGAATAAATATGGATTCTTTTGTGCTTTTATTTTAATATGGTGTGCAGGAGGTCAAACAAACATTTATTGTGTTTTCCAATGCTGTAAAAATGTGTATCATAAATAAATGTTAAAAAAAAGAAATGTAAACATTTCTCTCAACGAAGATTTGCGACATAGCCAGCAACACACGTTTCAGTGCGGCCTGTTGCCAGGAAGGTGGTGGTTGAAAAAAAAAAAAAAAAAAACCGGTGCGTGTGTCTTGTGCCATGGATCTAAATAGAATATAGCTGATGAGAACGTAGGATTCAAAGAAGAATGGACCGAATCATTTGCTTTCATTATCAACGCAGAAGGGTTGCCTGCATGTTTGTCTTGTACTGAGAAGTTGTCAAGTAAAACAATAATTTGGAAAGACATTTCAAGGGAAGGCCTGCTAAATATGCCAGTTGGGAGTGAGAGAAAAAGTGCGATTGCAGAACATCTAGATAAGGTAGCACACTTATACAGGTGTATGTGAACTTTTTTCCTTTTTTTTTTCTCCCAGAATCCTCTAAATAAAAATAACACCAAGGAATGCTAGTGACGGAGGATGTGGGATCTTGGGGTTAGAGAGCTCTGCTCTGATGGATGTCACCTCCAGCTCGGGTCCTCATGACTTTATCAACTCCTCCCAATAGAACACGTCCATCTTAGAAAGTTTCCTTTATTGTGTTTCTATAATTTCATCAATGACAAACCTAATACATACAAACCGTGCGGTGAAGGGCTTTGAAGTGGCGAGTGATGAACTCCATGTGGTGAGAGTATTCACTGCTCCTCCCTCATCTTGTTCTACTATGGAATGTAAACTTAAAGCACCGAATATCATACAGCATACTGTAGTACTCACATGGTGGGACATTTGCTCCAGGATAAACATTTAATCATGGATATTTATTAATTACTTAAGCCCGCGTAGTCTGTTTTTAAAGTGGGCTAAAACTCTAAGAGCCCATGTTGCCATACAAGGCTTATAAAAGACTTTTACATTTTTGCAGCTCCAGGTAGATTTGTTCTTTTTTTTTATTGTTGTTTTTTTGGTGCAATATGGCTTTTTGAACAGTTTTTGTTGCTGACCCCTGGTGTAGAGCTAGTCCAGTATTTCATGGCTCGGACAAGGACAACACTACTTCTCCTGAAGCCCAGATTCGACAAGCAGTTTCTCCTCTCCAGCACCCTGGCATAGGCCTTCTTTGTTTTTGCCAGGGAAGGTCTGGGATGAAGAGTGCCGCCCGGGCAGCGGCATGTTTGGCCTGACAGTACCTGCTTGATGCCTTAGGAGTCCAACAAGCCAACTAACTCATTAAGACTCCCTTTTCAGCTGGACAACATACCTTACTGCCAGTCTTCATGGGGGTTGCCTCACAAGAGGCACCATAGACTACGGGCCTGCCAAGTTTGTCCAGCCTCTTCCTCTTCCAGCATATCGACTCACCATCAGGTTATGATCGGTGGAAAGCTCCACCCCTCTAATCTCGCAAGTGTCCAAGACATGGTGCCCAAAGTCAGAAGATATGACTACAAAGTTGATAATTTACCTCCGGCCTATGGTGAATTGGATAAATTACAGGTACTAAACACCACTCAGCTTCTGTGCTGGGGTCTGCTCCTATTGATCAGTGCCCAGATAACTGGAAATTCTATATCATACTTAGGTGTGGTAGTGAATTCTGATGGTTGTTTTATTTCTTTTATGACTGGTTCAGTGTCATTACAAAAACAGGAGACCATGCCACACGTGAAGCCAGAGGCATGAGGAAGTATGCCGAAAAAATTGTGTTTTATAGCCTGTGTTCTGGAACCCTTTACAAAGGAGGAGCAAAGAGGGCAGGTACCCTTACTACAACCCAGCTCACAAAACTTAGTGCTCTAATATTTGGTCAGACACCAGATGTGAGGTCTTTTTAGGACAACGGTTAGCATAGTTGATTTTTTTCACTTCCACCTTTCTTGTTAACCATCATAGACCACTGTTTAATTCAAATTGAAATACATGAATTGATCTGTGAAGCCTTCTTTAGAAAGTGTTTGGAAAAGACATCCAGTACAATTCCTTGAGCTGATTGGGTACCTGCCTCCTATGTCGAGTTTTTACCTAATCATAGCAGCAGTAGCAGCTTGATTTGTTTCACGACTAGAGAGTTAACTAATAAATAAAACTCTTACCAAATCCGGTCACTGGGAATGCACAAACACCTTCCCATTTACAAACACCAAAAATTGTGTCCTACTAATTTTTTTTAGGATATCCAGCTAAGACCAGCACAGGTTTTTTGTTTTGCTTCAGCCTTCTGACCGTGACACGTTGACGTCAAACATCACTGCATTTTATTGGTCCGAAACATTTCTGCATGAAAGCAAACGTATGTGATGGCTGCTGGCAAGATATATTTTCAAGAGGAGAATTCCTCTTGCTTGCAAGGTAACTGTCTTTTATCCCAAGACTTTGACTTTCTTTGTGCTATTTGGATTTATAACTACACTTTAGGGAGCTGTAGGTCGATTTATGTTTTCAGAATTTTTATTATGTTTTCTCTAATGAAATATTCAAACATATTCAGATGATGTGCAACGTTTCGAAATAGGGTTTTTGCAGATGAAAATCCGATTCAGTATAAATATTCAATTATGAAAACTTGTAATATGTTCTGCAAATTGTACCTTATGGTGGTATCTACAGGATGGAGCATTTGGCCTTTGAATCTTTGAGACTCATGTTACTGATTGTTGAATATACTGATTTAGAATTACTGATTTAAGTAATACTTCAAGAGTAGCTTCCTACGATGTCACTGGCTGATTTTAGCTATCTTGGCTGATGGAAATAGCCTTATCCCTTCACTTGATGTAAATAAAAATGTATTTATCGAGGAAGGCCATCTTCCACCATTGCTTCCTTATGTTCTGATGCTTCAATAGTCAGTAAACAGAAATACATATGAACTACTCTGAGTTTTCTATCTATTGTTTTAACCATAAACCATATATTTTCGAGAACAGTAGATAAATGTTGTCCGACGAAAAAATAAATGACTTAAACAACTTGGTTCAATGTTCACTTGAAAGAAGCCAGCCATTTATCCTAACAGAAGCCAGTCTGCTCAGTTGTTGCTAGACAATGGGACTCTGTGTACTATGTTGAAAGTTAGGCATTTGTTAAATAAAAAGTAAAACATTTAGAAGAATAGGCTGTCTGTATATTGTCTTCATTTAGGAAATGCAAATGATTTTGTAATTCTTACTGACCTTCTGAGAAATGTTTAGATAGAATTAAATAAAAGTGGAAGTAAATTGGCCTTTTTCAATTATAAAATAGACAGAAATATTTTTTAGGGCTTGGGGGATTGATCTTAGGTACTCATTGAGTTTGTTTGTTTACTCATTGGGAAAGACCTCAATGCTTTTATGGTCAAAATAACTAGGAGAAATAAAATGGCAAAGAACTGAGTGCTTTCTAAAATGTGCTGATAGAAAGTCTGCATTTTCCTTTTTTGAAACAAAAAGTAGGAAATTAACTTTCAGCAGCACCTACTCAGTTTCACTTTATTTGTCAATCACTATGAATTCAACTTGCTACAGAGCTCACCCACTCAGAAATATTAATATAACCACAATGCAAGTTCTGCCTTGGTCCCAATACAACCCTAGAGATATGCATAAGATCACCTGAATTATAGAGGGGCTTGGAGACATTTCAAAGGGACTTGAGCTTCCCTGAATTAGACCTGACAATGTCCATGGTTAAAAATATAAAAATGGGTCTAAAACAGGTTTATTTGTTTATGTGATTGCTGTAAAAATGCTATAAGCAAAAAACATCTTACTTACAGTAAATAACTCTAACAGCCACCTCATTTTATAAATCTAGGTAAACTAAGGGGAACATAAATAGTGCCATAATGGTCTATGCAATTATTGCTTTATACAATTTTAGGGTTTGCATTTGCATTGAATAAATGCATGTAGGGAGACACTGCACCATCATTTAAAATTCTGTTTGAAAAACAGGTTATGGATGCTAATAGAATAGTGGCAATGAAAATACCTGTACTAGTAAATATTCAGTCCTGATTATGACTGCAGGTAGAAGTTTAAACAGTCCTCTCCCTATATTGGAGCTACATTTTGGGAAAAAGTGATTCTGCAGTTGGTCCTTTAATGGATTTCTGTCTCTGCTGTCTTTTCTTGACTGCTGCCTGTGGATGGTGTGCTTCTGTTATGCCTCCAAACCTGTCACCCTGTAACAGTGATTTGGGCTTGGGTTGGATGATAGAATGCCATTATTAAGTCAGCTAATATCTTTTCAAATTGCTTGATACTGCTTGGCTATTTACTGTAGTCTGGACTGAAACACTTCTATTGTTTTATTTAATTTATTTGATTTGGGTTAATCTGGGTTTATGTAAATTGAATGCTTTGTTGTAGTTTGCATATTTTCTTTGTCTTTAATTAAATATTTTTAAAAGCATACATTTAAAGTTACAATATTTAATTTCAGACATTTTTTTAATTTTTGGTTTGATTGCATAAACATCATCCAACGTGCACCATTTATATTTTTGCTGGCCTATATATATCCTTTTTTAGAATTTTCTTAAAATTATTCTACTGTGGTTATTCCTGATGGTCCAAATATGTTTACATAAACTAATATTCTTTCTGCATTTTCTGACATTGTACCAATGCTTCCTTTTTGGCCTCAATGACTGTAGATAGGTGCATTTTTAGGTGAATTCAGATGTGCTAAGAAAGACAAAATACAGCTGCAGTTTAGTTTCAGATTTGGAAAATCACTTTGCAAGTGGTACATGTTTATATTTACATATCCTCCACCCATGAATTGCTCATTAGAATATGATCTGCATATTGATGGAGGCACACTTACAAAACAAGGTTTGCACTTGCTGTCTGCTAAATTGCAAGCGTGAATCACTCAGCGCCTTCTTTTTGGACCTGCCCTTCTCATAAAACCATTTTTGGACCCACAGACCTCCTGAAGATCAGGCCCTGTGTGCTTAAAAGTGAATTTAAAGTTGAAAAGTTGCAGTAAATAATATCTATATTAAAATAGTATTTTAGAATTTTAATTGCACACCATTGCAGCACATTAGTCCTGCTACACACCCTTGTTTTTGTTTTTTCTTGCTTTGATTGTCTTCCTCAGGCAACAGTTTGGTTTCAAATGCTTCTGAGTAAATAACCATCACATCCAACTATTTTCTACACGTCTCATAATTGCCCAACATGTAAAATGAGCTTTCCTCTAATTACCGCAGATGCCTCTACAGCCTCCTTTAGTCAGTTCATATGAGAGGGATTTCTTACAATTCTTACCTCAGAAGACATGTCTCTGTTCTATTACTGTAAACAAGGATATATGAAGTCACTGCTGCAGATATTTTTCCACTTCTCCCATGCACATGCAAAACTGGCAAAAGACTGTTGTCACTGGCTGTTGTCACCAGAAGGGACAAACATCTGTAAAACCCAAAACTTGCACTGTGTTCCTTTAAACACTTTTCCACAACAGTGACAGTTCTACATAAATCCATTTAGTTTTAAATGGATGTTGGTGTTCTCCTGGACAACAGACTGAAGCAAAACTGTAAAGTCGTCTACAAGAATGAAAGGACCAGAGTTTACTTTGAGAAGCTTAGGTCCTTTATGTTATTCCGGCAAGATGCTGCATAACTTCAGACATTGAAGTCTGTTAAAAAGAGAGTTATCTGTAGAGAAGATCCTACAAAGCGTACAAACATCTAAGAAAACTCATTGGAAAAAAAAAGGTTATGATAACATTTAACCTATCCCTATAGGATTAGTTTAGTAATTTCTAATTGAACCAAATAATATTAGGTTGAATTGCATCAACACTGATCAACTCTGAAAAACTAAACTCAAAAACTGAAGTTTGCAAGATGTAAATACATGCCATTGCCAACATATTTTAAACCACATTTGCACATGTATGACATGTACACATTTGGGTCATATATACAAAACCAATTTTGCTTGTGGTATGCCATGATATAACCTCTGTCATCATTGCCAGACTTGGCCCGCTTCAGTTTGAAATAGTGGTTGCCATGTCAGCAGTTAACTGTATTAATGCCCCCAGACCTGTTTGCTACATGAGAAAGGACTGTCTCTTGTTCTTGAAGTGCAAATGTTCAGCTGAAACTTGCCCAGAGCAACTGACTGTCTTACAGCAGTAGCCATTCAAAATTTCCCAAATTTCCTTGATGCCCTTGTCTGGCCCTAGGCTAACCCCTACAATTGCTTTTTAAACATCAATCTTTGTGCTAAAATATTCTTTCTGTCTTGATTTGTGGAGAATAAGATCTAAATAGAAGCGTCATCTCTTGGTCAGAACCTGTAATTCATTGAAAGGGGGGGAGTCA
>NW_015151060.1:529312-533172 GCF_000732505.1 Cyprinodon variegatus | reverse complement strand
ATGGCACGTGGGACTCAGTCCCAAGCCTGTGTGAGAACATAGGTCTCTGAGCTACAGGACTATCTGTGGGAAAAAAGATTCCAGCCACATCCACTGTGTGCATCTTTCTTTAAGCCCAAAAAATGGAGTGTAGGGCATCCATTTGACTTTTTGCCTGCTTTTTTTATTCCTCCAGGCCACTTTAACTGCTTCCTGATTTAGCCAAAGTAAACGTATACACCATCTACAGAATCTCAATGTCTCAATCTCAATGAATCTAAATATTTATATTACCTAGATCATTTTTCTGTTGCTGAAACCATGGTGAGACATGCAGTCATACACTTATATACATACAAGTCGCATTTATTTGGAAATATGAACAGCAACGCAAAAAAAAATCGGATTTCACAAAAAAAATCGGAATTGAGAATCAAAGCCTGCAGTGGGAACGTAGCCTCTGTTCACCATAAACAGATTTTTTTTCCCCATTTTGTTATCAACCAGGTAAAACTTCATTGATCATTAGACACGCTAACGGACGCTGCATGATGTTATTATCGTTGTCTGCGCAACCACTATGTTTCACAAGTTCACGGAAGTTACGTTGTGATGGCAACATCAAGCAAGCTAGGGCATGGTATCCCGCTCGTGGCTGCAGACTAGTAAATTCACATTGTCTAACGACATAAACAAGGAGGAAACATGGCACAGAAATGTTTTTTAGATTTTTTTTGTGGTTTGCATAAAGGATTTTGGAGCTAATAGAGTTATGTGTGACATAAACACAGTGACTCAGGTTCATGCCAGCTGACCAAATCTACGCTGTTATAGTGTTAATGTGAAGTTTAATTAATAATATCTGTGTGTTACAGACCCTGGTTGCGTGCAGTAAATCTCAATCGATTTAATTATTTATTTTTACTGTATTTTAAATAGGCATACAGGCTCATAGGTATTTTGTCCAAAAAAAACAAAAAATGTTCACAGCACCCTCTGTTCAAAAGTACTTCCAGCGGCCCTGGTGGAGAGGAAGAAAACCGGTGGTGTTCTGCTAGACCGGTTGAGATGAGACAGGGAACGCGGTAAGAGTCCAGGAGGAATGATTCTACGATGAAGCTTCATCTATGATGGTGGAGAGGGGGATAGAGGCGGGTTGAATCGGGGTCATCTGAATCTAAGTCCAACACCTGCCTGCGCTTTGGGTAGCAGACTGAGATGTGGAGACCTTTTAAGATGCACTATGGATGCAGATTGGCCCATGATGGAAGCAAATAGTAATAGCTTCTGTTGAACTTCCCCCTAGGCTCCATTTTATGATTTTAAAATAATTTTATATTTATAAGTATACACAAGTTCACAAATTATATGTACAAGTTCAAGGGGTGAGATTATTTTTGGTGAGGCATATTCTTTTAAGTGAGGACTGAGGATATTGAATTAGTTCAGATAAAAACAGGAGTGGATATTCAGCACCACACAAGGAGCTTTTATGTAATATTCTCAAAGTGCTGAAACCTCACAGGGCCTTTCTGTTTTCTGTTCTACGTAACTTAACCAACATTGCTTGACAATAAGAAGGTCAGAAGGGTGCTTCAAAACCTAACACTGAGCTCTTCTTAATTCCTCCGAATCAGGAATCAATAGATAACAGCTTTTCAGAGGAGAAAACCCTGTGACTTCAAACTTCAAACTGCAACTAACTGTGAAGTAATTAACATCACTTAGGATTTATTGTGAAACGCTGTGTTGTGTTGAAATGGGTTTTCTCTTGAGGTTTTCTGATAGCAAATGTCTCATTGTTGGGTCATCTGAGCAATAAAAGGAGCTAAAGAGTTTCTTTATTGAAAGCCCCTGGCCGGTCCAGTCCCTATTATGTAATCAGAGGTTTGATAGAGAATCTCTTTCATAGACATGTATAGAGCACATCACTGTGCTTTGAAATGCATCAAGATGAAACATGTCCACTAACAGAGGTGATGTAAGGATCAGCGTTACCTACATACAGTAGATCGCACTCTGAGGTGTCTTCTGCTATTATAAATCAACTTTGCTCTCAAATCATATATTACCCTTGATCATTAGTTAGAGGGTTTATGCTTAGTATTACTAGTTATTAAAGGAAAAGTCCGATCACCAAGGAATAACCAATGTATCCTTATTTATATATCGATGAGTTGCCAACTGGAAGAGGGAGGATTTTCCACTGAACTTCTGGCCAGGGAAAAAACGTGTAATATGTAGCCAACTTTTCAAAGAAGAATGTTTTCAACATGGTTGTGACAAACACCAGATACAGCACCAGGACTTGCTCAACAGCTGATACCGCACCGTGACGTCACAAACCGGCAGGTGGCAGTAGTGTTCTTTGACAAACATGGATGCCTCCAGTAAAGCACATTCAAATGAAAATTACTCTCTATGAAAAACATTTATAATTTATCAAACAGTATTTAATAATTTCATATTTAAATGACTTTCAGAACTTTGTATTCTGAATACGACTTTTCCTTTAAGACTATGGTCATAGCAATAATTCCTATTACACCATTTTTCAAACTTGTAATTTGCAAACATAACTTAGGAAATGCACTCAGACATCATTTCTAAAATTCATCTAAAAACATTTATACTAACTATTCAGCTATTTATTTTTGTGTTCTTGGCTTTTTTTTTTTTATTTTATCCTTGATTGTAATTTTATCGTCTTTCCTCTTGCTGTGAGATTGTTTCTCTTATGTTGCATATTGTATGTTGTATCATCGGACGAGCAGTCCAGGGACATATGATTACAGTGCGTTTATCTTTATTTCTTGTGTCGTTCGTGAGATTATGCACTATAAACTATACAGGTACTATGAAATGTAAAAAATAAAACCAAAAATGACAGCAATTATTCAGGAATCCAAAGCTGAAAATGTGCTGCCAGGAGTAGGGCAGGGGTCAGATGAGTGAACAGAAAGTCATTATTACCCTTTTAAACCCAATAGTTTAGTACGCTTTAGTGACTGAAATAAGTAATTTCGGTCCCTCTTCATAAAGATGAATACACGGTGACCTGGATGTATGTCTGGTTGCAAATGTGATTGTGTCACCCCTACAGAATGGGCAGTGACACCTCTCACAGCTTTTCACATCTACTAAATGATTTAATTTATATTTCCTCCACTCTTCATCTGCAAAGTAGACTGACAGCAGCTCATTGGCTGATTTGTATCATGTGTAGCCTGTTTCCAGACGCTCCGGATGGCTTTACCATATTAACAGAAGAAGCAGCGCAAGTGAAGTTAGACATTGACGGCGGACAACATGCAGTAATTTTTTTTTTAATCAGGTTGGGTCTGGAATAGCCAGCAGGTGGGTCTGGAAACAGACCGCAGGTCCGCTAATCCATGACCTCTGGTCTAGGGGATGAAGAAGTAGGGGACTCTTAATTTTCCACAATGCACCTTGAAAAGTAATGATAATCCATGGTCACTAGATGAGCAGGTATATCCCAGAATGCTTTGTGAGGAGAGCTCTCCTCACAAGGCATCATGAGATTTGTTGTGGCAGCGACAAAAAACAAAGATGATGCACGCCCCGTTCTGGGAGACGGAGTTATGTGACAGTTATGTGTTATGGGCTCCCAATGCGGAGCAAAAAGTAGTGATTATTTCTCTGAAAAGTCAGTTAACTGAGTTCAAAATGAAGTTCACTATATAGTCCCCACTCTATATAGTGATTGAGGGATTTAAGGGTTAGGGTGGACGTATGGACACAGCCAGAGTGAATGGGAAATGCAGGGTTTTTAATTATTATAAAAAATTATCCTAGATTTAGCTGTGGACTTTGACAAAAATATGAGTATGACTGGATCTCAGCCATTTCTAATATATATA
>NW_015151060.1:521825-529205 GCF_000732505.1 Cyprinodon variegatus | reverse complement strand
TAAATGTAAATATATTTTACATATTTTTAATTATAATACATTTTAAAAAGCCATTTCTATTTCGATTCCATTTCTATTGTAGCTGTGTTTCGATGGTATGATTATCGTGATGCTGAGAGTTAACCATTTCCTTTACCAGCCACTAGCAGTTTGTTGTTATGTTTCTTTTTCACGATTCTTCTGATTGTAGCTCCCTTCATTTCTTGGAAATATTACATTCAGGTGAATGTGTGTTGTCTTGTTCACAATCACAAAGTATTTTGTGTTGGCTTATCTTATCCAATCCTATCAGAACACATTGCTGTTTGTGGTTGTAACATGACAAAAATGTGTCTGAATACTTTGCAAGACGCTGCTTATCTAACAAAACTGGATCTCTGTGGTCTGAGATGAATAGAAGCTGCTGATGACTTACTGTTGGGGCACAAAGAGATTGTTGTCAACCATGACCTCGTGAGGAGCACTCTTGTTTGACCGTGGGTGACAAAACAGTCAGAGAGACACTTCAACTTTCATATAGCTCACAGACAAAGCAAAGTTCTTCATTCACTACATGGACCTGGTGAAATACTGTTAGAGCCTGTGGAGGGTTTGGTTGAGATTAATAGAACAAGTGTTACATAATAACTGCTTTTCAGTACACATGTGGGCCATAGCTATGTCCTTAGGCCATATCACACTAAGAACCGCTTTCATCCTCAACAAAATTGCTTCTACAGTCATCAGATAGTCGACTGACTCCACTTCTTTACATACAAAGAGAAACTACAAATATTAATCACCATACTTTTCCCCTGAAGATGTTTAATGTTTGTTTGGATTCGTTGTACGCGATGTCTTATGATTTACCAAACCAATAACTTTAAAGGCAACTGAGACAGAACTTATTTTTGAGTATTAAGTAAGGATACAGTTTTATGGCTCTTTGATTTATTACTCGAACATGATGATATAAAACTGAACAGTCAGCTCTCTAAACTGCCATGTTTGTATTTTATCAAACTTCCACATTTCTGACAGAGGTAATGGTAGGATTTGGATTGGGGGGATTTATTCAGACATCCTCCTCCGTCCATCTCCCCCGCATCTATGTATGAATCTTTTGCTTCTGTGTGATTCTCTCGGTTTACCGATCATGCTGAAGAAAAATGTGGAAATGTAGTAATACAACAATAAATGGGGGAATAAATAAAAGTAGAATTAAATGTATAAATACACAAATAGGAGAAAGTACTCAAATAAATAAAGAAATACAAGAAAAAAAAAATATTTAGCCTTTTCATGCCCAAAACATTATTTATGCACTTATACATTTATAAGTGTATTTATTCATATGTGCATTTTTTGGTTTTTGTCATTTTTTGGTCTCTCATATGGTGGAACTTGGCTGCTTCAGGACGTTTGTTTCTTGTCTTGCTGTAGATTAAGCAATTAATTCTGCTGTTTCTCGTTAGTTTTATGCTCTCTTGTCATTTTTAACCCCAGTATGTTTAGAATGGTTTAGTAAACACTCCAGCAATGAAGTGCTTAAAATAAATAAATGAATAAATGAGGAACTTTAAAACTCCCTAAATATGGTCATCGGACAGAGGCAAATGACTTGTTTTCCCAAACAAATGATGTCAGTACTTTGGCAGAACCAGGATTAGATTTAGGTTTTGGGGGAATAACTCTCCCAAATAGCTTTAAGTTGCTTGATAAACAAAATAATTAAAAAGATTTGTGATTTATTTATTCAGATTTTCTTTTTCTGTTATGAAATTTTGCTAGATGACCTAAAACATATGTGACCAAAATCAAAAAGACAGAAGAAATCTGTTAGGAGGAAAATACATTTTTTGGAGGTGAAGGAAGAGTTTAGGTGCTGTTGGGTCAGGATTGTCCAGCTTTGTTGAACTTAAATCTTTGTGAAAAGTCCAAGCTGTTTTCTGAATGCTGATTTAGGTAGTTTACCAGATCTTCAGAGAAATTAACCAATTTATTTCCTATAACTTACAAAAAATATCTCCATATTTGTATTTTTAAGACACCAGATTCTTAAAGCTTGTTTTTACATTAAAACAGTTTAAGAACATAGATGGTTTGTCCATGATAAACTCTCTGGAGCATGGACTTGGACATGGACAAACTCATTTGACATGTTTGTTTTCATAATATACATAAAGCTTTTAGTGAGGAGGATAACATATGTGGGGAAATCACTTTGGCATACAAGTACTCCAAAAAAATATTTTCACACATAAAATCAAAATTTCTTTTAAAGAGTCTGATACAGTCAAACAAATGAAATATACACCAATACTCTAAGCCAAACGGAACCCTGAAAATAACCAGAACAGACAATTTAAGGGGAAAACATGACAAGATGAAGGGTGCTGTCCCCAGGACGGGTCATATTATGTTATCGTGACGATACACATGATGTGTCAGACTAATCCATCAGGAAGCAGAGATAAATATTCATCCCTGCTCCTCTAGCAGCACGCACAGATTACACAAGATAAGATCCAGAACCATGTGTGTTATAAATTAACCCTCCAATGGTTTAGTTGGTGCTGTTTTGGTTTGTGGATTTTTTTCCCCCCATTTCTTTCTTCTCAAGCTATGGCTTAAATTTCCCTTATTGACATTTCAATTAGTGGAAAAAATGGCAGGGGGGAATATAAAAAAAAGTCTAATCAACAAAAACTTTCGCGACCCCCTTGCAGTACCTCCGTGGACCCCCCTAGGGGTCGCGGACCCCCCCGTTGAAGACCTCCGCTCTAGTGGGTTAAAGGCGAAGCAAGATGTGGTTCATGCCTCTCTGGGTCCATTCAAACCACGAGCATAAACATCTGCCAAAATAATTTAATCAACAACGAAGAACCAGCACTGAGGAACTGCACAGGGAGGGTATATATGGGAGACGGAACAAAGACTGGGCTAAAGAGCTGACAGGGAACAGGTGTGGATGGAAGCATCTAGAAGGGAGCTAGGGGAAGGAGACTGACACAGGGGAGCAAGAGAGGGTAAACAAGAAATACAGAAGAACTCATAAAATATAACAAAAAAACCACAAGAATAAAACAAGAGAAATGAAACCAATGAACTAGAAAAGACAGAAATAAATTAACCAAAGTGTAACTGAAAACTCAAAGAGAAAACATCAACAGAATCATGACGAAGGAATGTTACATGATATTAAAATCCTAAAATAAAATGTACTTATTTAACGTATTTATCAATGACAGTCGTACAAGAACAATAAATGAATTGATAAAAATAGTAACAGTTTGCAAAGAAAGGCCAGCGTCAGATATTAAAATGTAAAATAATAGAAATCATAATTAAATACTTTACATGTGCAGAGAGAGAAAATTGCAAGTTTTCACAGAGAGACCCCGGTTGAGCTTTGAACTAGTGGACGCTTCTGTTACATAACTCACTTCACTGGCTGCATGCAAAGGAACTGCTGCAGGATATGACGCAGGGTGTACTGGGAGTACAATGGCTGCTTAAACTCGTAAGGACAAGATGGGCTCTGATTTGACTTTTGGCAAATCATTACGACTAGTGTTAATAGGAGGAAAGGAGTTACGTAACAAAGTTTGCGGCTCTGGACAACAATATTTTGCTTCTTCTTCATGTTTCAAAGGCTTCCTAGAACGTAGATTAAGGTATGGTGGTTAAAGTGGCTCAAAGAGGAGTATTTATGGCGGCTGTCTTCAAACGACGGGAAGATTTAAAGGGTATAGAAAGGCTCCACTTGTTCAAAGGGGATTTCCGTTATACAATGGTTAGTTTATTGATGAAAGAGTTCAAACAAACAACATTGTTGTACCTTAAGGTTGTGTTCAATGCAAACCCCCGGGACTGTGAACAAATGTGCGATTTATTTAATTAATTTCATTTAATATCTAATCAAATGATTTTTAGACTGTCACATGCCCGAAAGACTGAGTGTAAGGACGCTTATCCCATGCGGGGTCGCGATAGATGCTGGTGCCTATCTCCAGTTGTCTATTGGCGAGAGGCAGGGTCCACCCTGGACAGGTGGCCAGTCCATCGCAGGGCAACACAGAGACAAACAACCATTCACACACAATCATATCTAAGGAGAAATTACCTAATAGTCAAGTTTTTGGACTGTGGGATGAAGCCTGAGAGAGAACCCAGGCATGCTCATGTAGAACATGCAAACTCCATGCAGAAAGAGCCCGGAATAGAACCCAGAACCTTCTTACTGCAATGCAGCAGTGCTACCCAACGCCCCACTGAGCAGCCCAAACTGAACTAAAGGTACATTTTAATTTATTCACTTTAAAGGTAGAGAGACATTATTGGTATATGATGACTTTTCCTTTCTTAAGCAGTAAATTCACCGAATGTGTTACAGCGTGTGAACACACCAAAGTGGAATGGCACAATACAGTTATTAATGCCCAACCAGCAGATGTTGGTAGTTGTGACATGCTAACAAAATACATATTTGATTTCTCATCAGATTGGTCAAGATGCACATCTTTAGGTGATCATACATTACTTAAAAGTTCATAAGTTCCACACATCATAATGTTTAATTTACTTACCCATGTCACAACAGCTTGTCTTTGCTCAGAGCCCTGTTTTTGAAACCCGTTGCTATGGAGAATTCTCTTTAGAGTCCGGTGTAAATTTCAATTTCAAACATATGCTGATTTGCTGCGCTTACGCTCTGTTACGGATTTGGTGTATTTACTTCTTAAATGAAAATACCTATAGGGAAGTAGGTGCAAAAATATAGGTTAACCCTACACTAACAAAAGTCTGTCGTTTACACAGTATTATGACTTTAAAATGGAAAAAAAATCATTATTGTCATTTTTTTTCGCATTTTGTTAAGTTCTGCAAGCATCATGGTAATCATTTAATTCTTCAGTAAATATTATCGTCCAGTAGATTAAACTACAGTAATTTTTGCATTTCTGGATTAAAATCTCTATTTGCAGCGGGGTGAAATAGGCACTTCCTGTTGCCTGTTGTCATGGTGACTTGTGGAATCGGTGCTCCACTGATAATCGCTTTTCATACTTGTTGCACACGGGCTTAACTGTGGCTGGGCCAAATTAAAATTGATTGAACTAATTGATAGAAGCCATTGTGAAACTGAACACTCAGAGTTCCCAACTTTTGGCTAGATCAATTTAGAGTTGTGGATTGGAATCTGAATTTGTTAAACCTGCTTTATGAGACGGGCCCCAGGAGACGCCAGGGAGAAACACACAGGAGGATCAAAGCAATGAAGACAAACCAGCACTGAGGAACTGTACAGGAAGAATATATATGGGAGACAGAACAAAGACTGGGCTAATCAACTGATAGGGAGCAGGTGTGGATAGAAGCAACTAGAATCTAGGGGAAAGGAGACTGCCACAAGGGGGCAACAGAGAGCAACACAAAAAAACACAACACTGCTTAAATATGACTTGAAAACAACTACAGTAACTCTAAATGGAAAATAAACAATTAACAAGAAAACACAGAATACATAAAAATGTAAATGGAAACTCAAAAAGAAACAGAACCAAAAAGTCCACAAAGGGCAGAATCATGACATAATCAGGAAAGTTCAGCCTTATTGCACTGAAAGCCCCGTCCCACCTTGCCGATTTAGCCGGTGTATGCCTGACGTCCCAGAATCTCCTAAAACGCTGGCATACGCTGAACTTCCTATGTATTTTTTCAGTTTTGGTTGTATACATAGCATATTTATAACAAATCTACAACTTTTGTCCAATTACAGCCTAACTTATGTGTAAAGTACAGGTAGGGTGGCCAGATGTCTGGCTTTAGGCCAGGCAGTCCAGATTTCCATTGCACTATCCAGCCAGACGCCTATTTGTCCTCCTTAATTGATGCACAAGGATTGAAGAGCTGCAGCGCAATATCCAATCAGAGAATGTCAAAAATAAAATAAAAAAATAAAATGCATTGACTATCTTGTCTAACAGATGATTGGCTAAGAGTGGTGCCGTGCAGCAGGTAACTCTTCAGAGGGCTTTTTTTCATGAAATGTTGTTGCCCCTGGATGCCAAAATAACTTCTGCAGAGCTGTGTAAGGTAGACCATACTGTAAAACATCAATTACCACTCCTACAAAAGTGTTGACTGTGGCTTGAAAGTGGACCGGGAGAATTTCAGTGACTAGCCGTCAGCTAAAGAGATTACCTCAAAGACAGCAGGTCTGCTGCACGCTGACAGACACTGAAGACAAGCTTCCAAAAGACTGAAGCACTTTTTAAACAAAGCAATAGTTTTTGAGCAGCTGAATGTGTTATTTTTTTTATTTTTATTTTTTTTTTTTACAATGTATTTTGTTGTTTGAATAAAATATTACTGCTTGTTTGTATTATCTTTGTTACCTGTTAAAGATTCAGTGGCATTCTGCTTTTTGAAAGATTCATCTTAGAAAAAGAAAAGGAAAGAAAGAAGGTTTGCAGTGGCAGCTGATTCAGCATCATGTCTGCTAGGAAGTTTGTTCGTCGTGGGCGTGAACGCAGGGATCCGTCACACTCACCTTCTCGCTCACCCTATGATGGGGATGAAGTCTGGAGGAGAACTGACAGTATCCTCCCTTGGACCCCCTTTTATACCAAACGCTGTAAATACGCCATTATACTGTAGCTGTAAGTTAGAAATTCATTCAGCGGTCATCTGGAACACGTCAGATAGAGATACAGTTACAGATAAGTTCTTGATAAGTGATGCACAAGTTACTCATAGTTTTTGCTTAAGCTAGACGCCACGACTCATGAGTAACTTACACTTAAAGTATGTCAACGATCAGATAACTTACCTGTAACTTATGGCCCATGTATGAGCATACATTGGCATACGTATGCTGAAAATTTCTCTACATACTCCCCTATGTCGATGTGTACAAGCGTGTTTCAGCGTGCTCATAAATTATACAAAAGTACCCATAATTTATCCAACGTATGCAAATGTTTTTGCCAGATTTTTCGTACGTCAGGCATACGCTGGTCTAAATCGTCAAGGTGTGACAGGGGCATAACCCACTAAAATATATATTTTTTCTTTTTGTAGTTCTCTATAGTTATGGCTCAATTGTCTCAAGCAAAAAACTTATTTTCATGTCGGTATTTGAACTTAAAGAATATAGGGAAACGGCTGTTCCAACCGTTGCATTTCCGAATTCTCCAGAGTGGTGCACGACTTTACACGAGTGAATAAAGTGAATGTGATTGGTCGTTTATCAAGGGGGTGGGATTGCTGTGGCAGAAGGTTCGCAAGCCAGCTTGGTTATGGCTGGTGTCTCAGAAGCATCTTGCTAACCAGTTAGCAACTTAGTGCTAGTAGGTTCCCAATGGGAAATTCCATTGGGACCAAGTAGCACTAAAT
>NW_015151060.1:519440-521245 GCF_000732505.1 Cyprinodon variegatus | reverse complement strand
AATACAACTTTAATACTCCTGCAACTCTAATAAAATGTTTTTGTTTAAACAGCTTTAAACTTAAGCCTGAGTTCACTCAACTTTTCAAGCCCCCGCCTATTGATCTTTTTTTGTCAGATTCTTAGACATTAGATCGTTTCATCATGATCAATAGCGGATCTATAATATAGATAACAAATTGTTTATGGAAGCAGCTCTACTCAATTCAATGACCTAATTTCTCCATGTCACTTCTGGCGTGAGCATTTTAAGCCCTTATGCTTAATTTCTAATCCATTTAAAACCTAGTAAATTTGAATTAAAATAGTAAAGTGCAAATTTTAATCTTTAATTCAGTTTTTAAAAAGAGTAAAGAAAAAAACAAGATCAGAAAGCAAAGCAACCGTTATCTGTAAGTTATGTTAATCAGGAGGAATCTGCTGATGTGGGTTTAGTCATCTTATCAGGCCTTAAAATGTCCCACTACTATTCTCCATGAAAGGATTCACTAGCTTTAGAGTCAAAACTGTACTTTTTCCCACTAGTATGACATTCATATTTTCTTTTTCACAACATGTGAACAGAATAGCCTTCGACCTTTCTGATGATAACATAAACAGCATAGAAGGTTCCATTTAGAGGCGGTTTTACTTTATTTCTGCCATTTTCTGGTTTGTTTTATTTACTGTTGCATAATCCTAAAGGGCTGGCTAGGGGAAAAACAAAAATCTTTTTTTAGTTGCTTGTGTACAGAAATAATGAAACTAACAGATATTGTCCAATTTTTTTTCTAAAAATTGTTTGGCTTCCTGTGAAGCTGATGTTTCTGAGTACTGAAGCCAATTCTGCTGGAGGACGTCCAACTATCTCTGAGTGATTGCTACCAAAGGAGGACATAGGAAGCTGCTGGGTGGAAGCCAACAGTCCATCTGTCAGCGACATCCTACTACTTGATTCTCATACCAGGAGATAATATGCCTTTTGCTATGATTTCATGGCACTTAAAGAACGTAAAACGATGTTCTAAAGAGAATGCATAGAAAGTCATACTAAAGAGTTGAGTGTTTTGCACCTTGAATATATACAGGGCCTTAAAAATAGTTAATGGTCTAAAAGTTTTGCTTTTTTTTTGTCACCCTTTAATGTTCCACATCATTAAGCTAAATACAGGATGGGTTTTTAAAAAAGGATTTATCTGAACCACACCAGAGGTACTAAAATAATCAGCCCCAAACCCTGATAACTGTGGAGACCCTCTTCCCCAGTGGCGTAAATTTTGTTTCATAAATGTTGCAGCAAAGAACAGGTTTTTTAAATAATAAAAAAGAAGAATGAATTCCTTAAATGAAATTTAGCTAAAGTTCAGTTGAATTTTTCCAAACTATTTTTTTTTACGTTTTATATTTTCTGTTTTTTCTCATTTCTGTTTGTCAGATTGAATTTTATGAATTTCCTTCCTTTCACGTTGTGTTTTAGAGAACAAGTTTTGTTTACTTCAAGCCCAATTCATACATTCACATCGACCAATAAAAAGGTTGCTGCTGACGCCTCGTGCCCCAATAGAAATGCCTCTTTGGTTCTAACTATTAACTATTTAAAACTATCTAAAAAATGTAAATAAAAAAAAATATATGTGGAAAAAAAATGAATTTAATATATTTTGTTTTAGAAAACGACAGCTGAGAAAAAAATAAGACAAATAAATGATAAAATCAAAGTTTCAAAGTACAATTACAGCTTTAGATAGATAGATAGATAGATAGATAGATAGATAGATAGATAGATAGATAGATAGATAGATAGATAGATAGATAGATAGATAGATA
>NW_015151060.1:517480-518585 GCF_000732505.1 Cyprinodon variegatus | reverse complement strand
TTTTTTGCAGAGATTCATCATATAATTAATAAGTGATTTTTTTTTTTTTTTTTTTGCAGAGATTCATCATATAATTAATAAGTGAGAATAAAAAGGAGCCATGATAAAAAAAAAAATGAGTACTCAAGTAGCTGCTCATAATATCTTATTTAATTTTTTTTTAGAATTAGAATAAAACATAGTTATTTGTAAATTCTGTTATTTTAAATACTATAAGATGATTAAACTCAATCCAGCACTAAAATGGATTTATCGGTATCGGCGAGTACCAACATATAGGGCACCAAAAGTTTATTCAACTCTTATCACTCATTCCAGGTAGGTAATAAAAGTTCTACTGGATTTACTTTGTATTAATCTTTCATATATACACACACATCAATTTCAGATAGATGGTATCTGTTATGTTAATACAGTGTTAAATCCCTCCAGGGACAATATTTATTCCTTACGGTTTAGGTTCACCAGATATAAATAAATCTTTTGTACCAAAAAGGAACACTAAGTTGAAATAAAGAAATAACTGTACGACTTTATCTGGAACAGTTTTGTTTATGACAAGCTTGTGTTTTATTCAGTCAAGTAATTCACTGTGTTTAGAGCAGCGGAGCAATTTACTCAAATAAGAATAGTGATATTTTATAAAGATATTACTCCAGTAAATGTAATATTTCTAATAACTGTGATGTTATCCCACTGATGCCTAGCTGTTGCAGGAGTTGAGAGCTTTTTGTGTTTGTTAATGCTGAGCACACTTTGAGACTGTGATCCACGCCTGTGTGACACTCGGCTGGATCATTTTAATGCACTTTATTTTGCTGTTAGTGGATTTTTATTGCATGTCTGCAGACAGTTCACGATCCTGCTGCACGACTTTTAACTGGGACACGTAAGTTTGAGCACATCTCACTAGTTTCAAGTTCACTACACTGGCTGCCAGTTAAATTTAGGATTTATTTATTTATTTTTAAGCCTTTTAATGGCCTTGCCTCACCATAAATTGCTGACCTCTGATATCCTTACGTACAGGTTTGTTCGCTTAGGTCAGCGGATCAGTTACTGCTTTCAGTACCTAGAAGGAGGCGTAAACTCAGAGGGAATGGGG
>NW_015151060.1:494807-514342 GCF_000732505.1 Cyprinodon variegatus | reverse complement strand
CATCCATCCATCCATCCATCACTCTAATTAACCCAATTGCTACAGGGGATTGCAGCATAATTATTGCAGACCTGGTGATATCTTCAAATACTGTATTGTCATCCAAACCAATCTATACATATCTTATCATGATAAAGCCGGTGACTTATAGCCGTAACTAAAATAGGTTTGCCTAACATACAGCTATACTGACAATTAGGACAATTGCTCTGTCCTGTTACAGTGGGGTAGATATTTTTGAGGATGGAAATGCAGAGATCAGGAGGCTGAGGTGAATCTTGTAGATTTAATGAGTAACTGAGGCAAAATCCACAAATACAAAGAAACAAATGAGCAGAAAATATCAAGGGAAACTCACGTGGGGAACCAGAGATGAGGAAGCAACAAACAACAACAACAAACCAGCACTGAGTGAATGCAGAGGTGGAATATATAAGGGGAACAGAACAAATGATGGAATACTGAGCTGAATTTGGAGCAGGGGCGAGTGGAAATAAATAGAAGGAAGCCAAGGGGAAAAGAAACAAGCACAATGAGGCAACAGAGAGTAACTAAAGATTGCTTGAATATAATTGAAAGTTAACCAAAGATCAACAAAACAGAACAACTGAAAACTAAAAACTCTTAAAAGTCCCAAATGGGGAGAACAATAACATGTCCAGATATACAGTTATCATTTTCATTCCGCAAATGGCAAAGATTAGGGATTGGAATGAGAGTGGTGTCCTTGAGCTAAGAACGAGGTGTAATTGTCAGGGTTTGGTTGAGGTTTTGAGGACCCAAATGCAGAGGTGAGGAGGCAAAAAAAAAATCCAACATAAAAAGTAAAGAAAAACCAGAACCATGAAGACATAAGGGAAAACATGCACGAGGAGCCAGGGAAAGATGAGGAACTGCACAGGGAGAGTATATATGGGAGACTGAACAAAGACAGGACAAAGGAGCTAATTGGGAGCAGGTGTGAACAGAGGAGTCTAGAAGGGAGCTAGGGAAAAGGANAGAGTATATATGGGAGACTGAACAAAGACAGGACAAAGGAGCTAATTGGGAGCAGGTGTGAACAGAGGAGTCTAGAAGGGAGCTAGGGAAAAGGAGACCAACACAAGAGGGCAACCAAGAAAAACTTAAGAATTCAAATATATATAAATAAATAAAAAATAGAAATATTAATAGTAAAACTGAATACTCAAAATAAAATATAAAATATAAAAAACTTAAAAGAACCAAGACCGTGACAGTAATATTTTGATAAGGCTGGAGCCATGGATGTCTCCCCATTTATAGATGTATATGATTTGATAATGTGGCATAAAAAGCTTCTTTAACTGTGATTCAGGGCATCTTCATGTGAGCTCGGTTGGTAAGCAGCTGCTTTCTGTAACTCTAAGCAACTTCTCTGATATGAAGTAAGATTACAATTTATGTCCAAATCTGCTGTCCTGTCTCATGGTTATTTAATACATAGACATTAAGCAGTGTTATTTAAAGAGTGATCTCTTCTCAGGAAACAAAGCAGAGAGAGAAAGCTTCAAGGTGTAAAGACAAAGCTTTCCTTTAAAGTTGTCCTGCTCTAACCCTTCATACTAACTCTAACCTGTGATGATGGATTTTAAAGATCTCACCCACATGCAGAGATTAACTCAGAGAGCCAGGGGAAGTTAACAGGTTTATTGAGAGGTTGACAAAAAACAGAAAGAGAGATTATATGCAGGGTTATCACAGTGGGACTTCAGCGGTCTCGTGAACCGGAAACTGTTAGGGGAGATCACAAAGATCAGTTCAAGGTCCGTAAGGAAAATGACTGAGACTGATGAATAGCTGGAGAAAACTCACGTTAGGGAGATTCTTGGTTTCCCTTGGGTCCAGTTTGTGGGGGGTTAAGTCCCGAGATGAATGATCTCGTTGTAGGGCGGAAAGGCAGACTTGCCTTGGGTCCAGAGAAGCAATAAAATGGACTGTCACCAGGTTTTCCTGAAGTGGGCTTGAACAGTTCTGGTGAAGGTTTCCCCTTGCTCAGTGTGGCTCGAATTATTCCTTCCAAGCCAGTGGATCAGGAGGGCTTCCTACCGGATAACAAAGACAAAGGCTAGGCTTAGATTCAGAGAGACAAGGCAAAGGTTAGACTCAGCTAATCTCAGCAAGGCTAGAGTTTCCAATACTGGCAATCACTCTGGCATCGAGGTGGTGACAGTCAGCAGCTCAAGTACTCCTCTGGTAATGAGTCAATGACCCGCAGGTGTGCAGGGAGGCCCAACAAGAACAGGGCACCGCCTGGTGGTGGGGAGAGGGAAAAACACAGAAAAACAACCCACACAAACTGGAACCCTAACATAACCAAGTCGGGTCTCAAGTCATCAAACCTTGCTACAGTAATCACCACTGCCAGAAACATTGAGTTTAAAAGGAACTGAACGGTTATTTGTAGTTGTCCATTAAGGAGGAGATCTAAATGGTTATAGGTTTAGGGAACAAACAGGCTCATGAAGACCACAGCAGATAAGTCAGAGGAAAGCTTTGAGTGGCTCAGTTACTACTGCTCAGCACATCTATTGACAGAACTAATGACATTAAGGTAAACAAGACTAAAATCAAATAGAGTCAACTAAAAGGTTTAGGGAAACTGGAGTAGCTGCTGTTCATGGGGAAGACTTTCATCAAAGAGATATGGGGTGAGATAAATGTCAGTATAAACATTTACTTCTCCCAGACAATATGAGATATATGTGACACCAAAATGAGAGACTATGCTTTATTTCTCCTTTGTCTCAGTTTTTTCCTCAGAAGCAATAAGATCCTGAGCTATCTCTATAGTTATGCTGCTATAGGTTTAGACTTCTGGAGGAAATAGGGACCCCAATTTAATCATTCTGCTTCATTCTGTCTCTATTCTCCCACTCTGCAGAATATGTTAGTTCAATCTCTAACGTTCTGCTCTCTCTGCTTTTTCTTATAGCTTCATCTGGTCTGTTCCTGTTTGGCTGTGACTTCATCCTGGAGAGAAATATCAGCTGTGCTGCTTCCATCAACACTTTTGTTTATAGATGCTGGAGATCTGCCTGTTTTTCAGTGTAGTCCTGTTTCTCTGAATGTGACTGGCTGGATGTGCTCTCTTCATCCTCTGACATGGGAGCTTTAATTTGACTGGAGGATCTGGTTGAACTGTAAAGTGCCGTGAGATGACATGTGTTGTGAATTGGCACTATATAAATAAACTGAATTGAATTGAATGTACTAAATCTCCATTTATTCTGCTTTCAAGTTTCAGGAAAGATCTCAACAAGCTCATAACTGATTCTCAGAGTTTCTCAACCTTAGCGTCTCCTTGTGATCCAAACCAGAGCTCTCTCTATGAACTCAGTCTACTTTCATCACAGCTTCGATGTCCTTTTTTGGAAAGCATTAAAAACATTCCTAGAACTGACCTCACATTCAAAATGTTACGCTGAAATGCAAATAAAATTAGATGTGAGCATCTAGATCCATCCAATTTTTACAGTTTTCTAGGAAGACTTACATAATTATTATCAAAAGCCTTATATAATGTATTTGAAAATAATATTTAATGCCAACTATGAAAGACTAAAGATATATCAATAATCTGAGGCCAATGACTTTATTGGATGTAGATTATAAATGATTGATCCTTATTTTTTCCAATCGATTTAAAACTGATTTGGAACAGATAGCTCATTAAACCAGTCAATATTCATTAAGGATTGATCTACTAAACAATATTAGGTTGTTGTTTTTTTACTTACTAGACTATAATTAGTTTATTGAAGATATTTATATATCTTATTTATATTTAGATTATTACAAATCGTTTTACTCTATAGAACATCCATTTATTAATAAATCCTTAGAATATTTTGGCTTTGATAAAAAGGTTTATAAAAGTGATTAAATGAAGTTATAAGTCTAATAATAGCTCACTACCTCTCACTCAAGGAACAACCAGAAGATTTTAAGTGCAATGGAGAATCCGACAGGGTTGCTTCTGCTCTCGTTAATGATTTATTTTCTATGCAGAGTTATGGGCTGTTTTTCTTAAAAATATCCAACATTTTGAGCCATTGAATGTATTTGGTTGTCGTCTGATAATAACTCAGTTCGCTGATGATACCACGGTTTTTCTGAAAGATGAAAAACATATTTACTTATCTATTAATAAGATAAAAACTGTTTTCTAGAGCCTCTGGATTATCCTTGAATTTATAAAATTGTGAGTTCATGTCATTACACAGCTATCAATAAAGCCCTTTATATGGGATTCCAGTGAAAAAAGAAAACATTTAAAAGGATTATAAAGAAAACGATTTGAATATTTTGCCTGTCATAAAGAAAAGTAAATCCAAAGTGGAGGTACTCTCTCTATTTACATATCCAGCTTTTTCTTTTGCTATCATGACAGGAGCATCAGATGCAGGTATTTGTTCAAGAACCGGAGGGTTGTGGGTTCAAGCCCTGGCTCTGGCCTTCAATGCTGTCGTGTCCTTGGGCAAGTGACTTAAACTGTATGTGAAGAGGGCCTAGTGGCGTCTTTTTGCCAGTGAGCTCCAGAGCAGCTGTGGCTAGAATGTGGCTTTCCATGATGGTGTGAATGAGCAAATTCCATTTTAGCAAAGTGTTTAATCTAAACTGTGCTGTAATGTTAATGTCTCACCTAATTACCCATGGTGAATTTTAGGAGAAGCAGATGAGAAACATTTGAGACAAAATAGAAACTAAAACTCAAATATGTGTCATGAGCTACAGAACAGAGAAGTTTGAGCCGTAAAATTTTCCTCTGTTTGTAGATGTCTGAATTTGAATGTAAGGAGGAAAATGAAAGTCAATAATGTAAATGAATTTAAGATTTGTGCTTGTTACTTTTCATAAATTTAAAGATACATTTTACATAAGATCTACAAGTTTAAAAGATATAATTTAACAATGTTGTAACTTTGCAAAAATACAAAACCTCAATTCACAAATTCAAATAACAGATTTATTGTTGGGATCCAGAGGTTTGCCCTCCAGAGGGCGCCGTGGATCCTTTCCTGGGAGCTGGTGCTCAGCGTTCACAGGAAAGGATCCACGGCGCCCTCTGTTGTACTGATGCTGGAATAAATAAGGTTTCTCCGTCTTTTGCAATGATCTGTATTTCTCTCGTTGCACAAGTGAGTTCCCTGTTTTGCAAGGTTTCTTCTCTGCAGAGAAATATCTTTAGAAATCTTAGCCTACACTCTGAGTGACCTCTTTGTCCTGGGTAAACTATCAAGAATCAAATATGTGTGGTTTCTTATTTTATTATTTCTGTTTATTTTGCAGTCATGGGGTTAGAGAAAATGTTTTTTTTTCTCCATATTTTTGTCTTATCGACAAAGCTTTTCAAAACAGTGGAAAGTTAAAGAAAGCATCAAAAGTCTCCTCTGTTTTTGTCATACAATGAACCAAATGTTGATTTCGGGCAGATGGTGTTTAAACGGTTATCTAAAGTACACGGATGTAGCCCTCACACCATCCGCTAGGCTTCTTTTCACAAGTTGGCACAATATTGTAAAGTTGAAATATCCCAAGGTGAACATACCAGAGCATCCATTGCAACCATATTTTGGCAATCTCTAAACCTGACATCTATTCGGCATCAGCTCTGAGTGAAGAAAGGCCCTATTATGAGATATTATTCAGTGGATGAATGTTGTTTTTTTCTGTTTTTTTCCCTAAAACAGTAGAGGTCCAGAGTGAAATTAATAGTTCTTCAGAGGGGATCATTGGGCCGACCTTCCTTCCTTTTAAGGTCTACAAATCTGTTCCTACTTTTTAAAACCTTTAGTCTGGTGCCACAACAGGCAGAAACAACTCATTCTGATGAAACACTAAACAGATTTTATTTGATTTAAAAAATAATCTGTTTCCAGTGTAGTCCTGTTTCTCTGACTGTGACTAACTGGATGTGCTCTCTTCATCCTCTGACATGGGAGCTGGCTCAGAGCTCGTCTGCCTGGCTGTGTGTTTCCTCCGCCTTTTACAGCTGCTTTTTGTATCTCTGCTTCTGTCTCCTTGAACCCCAGTCGGCCTCGGCAGATGGCCGCTCACACTGAGCCTGGTTCTGCTGGAGGTTTCTTCCTGTGAAAAGGGAGTTTTTCCTCTCCACTGTCGCTACAAGCATGCTTAGTGTGAGGGATTGCATTCCAGTCAATGAGTCGATGCAATCAACTGGTTTTCCTCAGATAGAAAACTTTGAATAATTTGACTGTATGATCTGGTTGAACTGCAAAGTGCCTTGAGATGACATGTATTGTGTATTTGTGCTGTATAAATAAACTGAATTAAAATTGAAGTGAAATGTCAAAGTATGAATCACAAATCTGAAGCAAAAAATGTACCAGTACGGGGATCAAATGTAAGAAAGTAAGAATTACCAAATTAATGAGTTGATTCACAAAATTATGAGTACAAATCACAAATTTTAAAGTACAAGTAACCTATTCAAAAATACTAAGTAACACATTAATGAATAGGAATCACATTTTTTTTTAGCTTATAGTGAAATTTAACAGTACAAATCAAAAGTTTACAAATTAATTTCACAAATCTATGAGAACTGAAATGTATGAGTCGGAGTGATAAATCACAAATCTATGAATCTATAAGACACATTCAAAAGTACGACAAACACATTTACAAGTCGATTCTTAAGTTTACGATTGTTAAAAAATAAATAAAACATGTACTTGTAGATTTGTGAGTTATATTGTTACATCTGTGAATTTGTGACTTGTTTTGTTACAAAGATCTGACTTTCTAACTTCATAACTTCTTATCCTGTATTCTCAAAGTTGAAGAATTTATGTTGCTTGTATGACTTGAGAAGTAACAGACAAAAATCCCCAATTTTTTTCTTGCAATATTTCCTTTTATTTGCAAATTCAGACATCTTTGAATATGTTAATATCGACAGTTGTCTGACTCCATAAAGAACTCATAATCATGCAGCACATGGATCCAATATGAGAGCAAAAACCTCTGACAAGACAGGCATAAAAGGTCACGTTTACTGTTAGTGTGGTCTATATATTTTTTTAAAACATTAATTTTCTTTTTGTTTTTGTTTTTTTTTTTTTTTTTTTACAATACATTACATTCAGAAAATGTTCTTACAGCATTTTGATGAAATTTGATTGTTTATCAAGGAATGCAGGGCAGAAAATCCTTTCCCTGAACATCCAAAAAGCGTCCAGCAGGGGGCACTGTTGCTCCAATATCCTCCTGGAAAGGCCAAAGAGAGATTTGGGTTACTCTCTCTTTACATCAGCTTAGCAACACTTTTCATAATGATTCAACAATTATAATTCCTACTCTTACACACATACAACTGTGTGTACTCTATAGATATTTTTGACTTGGTAAACTGTTAGAAAAGATAAAACAAGCGGAAAAAGTACAAGATGACAAGCTGAAAGTAATAAATTATACTATAATGTGCAATTACTGACACAAATGAAACAAAATTAACAAATTGATTTGATTTAAGACAGGAAATTTTTATTCTTTCTCAATGAAAGTTCAAAACCCAAAGCAGCTCTCAGATTGACCTAACTGCAGAATATTCTCACCTTGCACCTCACTGCCTAATTTGACCCTCCGTTCAAGTTGGCCTAAAATCCTATTAGTCTGCACATTTCCTGTCTGCTCTCCAGTCACATCGCTGCTGCCTCAGTGACTGAAGGTTGCAAAGATCTTGCCTCATTTCCTGTAAATTCTGCAACCATGAGACAAACAGCCGCATATAGAAACCGAACCTCAGGTGCTTGGTTTCATTTCTTTGGAAGTTTTACATTTTCCAATCAAAAAGAAAGATTCTAATTAAGTCACATTCATATTGGATTGATTTTCAAACTCCTCACAGATTTCCTCTTATTCACTTTTTTTTTTGGGATCAAACTTTAAGTTAAAACAAATGTTTAAATTTAACATTAAATAACCAAAATCCCATTCATTAGGGTTTTGTTAACCAGGGAAGCAACAACAAGCATCAGGACTTTACTGAAACTGTTAAAGATTTCTTTATATGACTATGAAATATCTGACACACTTCTCTTTGATGCTGTATCAGGAACCTAGATCAGATTTATGTCTGGGCTTTGATCAGGCCACATTTTAGCCCAGAATTCTTGGTTGTGTCTTAGTTTCTCGTCTGACCTTTCATCGCCTCAAAGAACCTGCTCGAGGATCATTTCTTTTATTTATTTTTTATTTTTTTAGCAAATTTGAACAAAGACCTTTGCCTTCTTTTGTTCAACTCTTATCAAAGCCGTTTTAGCTCAGTGTACTTTAGCAATGTACATCAGATGTGGCAACAGGAAGGCTCCAAGTTGAAAACCAGCCTGTTGGTTTTACCCTTGTGACTGAGTGTGTTTGTCTGTCTTTCTTCACACACAGGCAACAGCAACACGCAACCCCTGGAAGAGTCCCAAAGCCTTAGAAACAGTTCTGTTACCATTTCCAGACAGATAGATGTTAGGTTCACAGATTTCAACATGACTGACATGCTTTTTATGGAGTAAAGTTTGTTCCATTATTTTAGTAAACTGAAATCTAATCAAGAAATTTGAAAAATTTATTAATCAGAAAAAATAGGTTTTGAGAGTAACTTTGCTATTTTCACAAGTGTTTTTTTTTATTTGTTTTTCACATTTTAGTTTTTCAAATGACTGTTTTTATTTATTGTTTTACATCTTTTCTGCACATTTTATGTATTTTTACTTCTGATAGATTTTCATGAATTGCATTAGTTTTAGATTGTGTTTTACATTTGACATTTACTTACTTCTGGGGTCGGCTTTAGTCTTCTATTATCTTTATTTGTCATGAGCAAGAGTTTGGATTGGGAATGAAGTGAAGAGAATTTAATCACCGAAACACAATTTGAAAAGACTACAATTTGCGAAACTCAGTCTGAAAAACAGAAATTTGCACACACAAAAAAATGTAAATAGAAAATCTGTAAAAAAAAAAAAAAAAAAGAAAGAAATAATAAAACTAAATTTGTGAAAAAAAATATATTAAACAAAATGTTACTTTTTTTCAAATTCTATACTGTCTTTTTAAGACAGTATAGAATAAACAATAAAGTTGATTCAAAAAAAAAAAGGCACATTGCTGAGGCATCCTTCTTCTGTTCTACTTAAACCAGCAGGTTAGTGAGCGGATGGACCTCCCCAAGATGGCACCTGTAATTTCTGTGCCGTTACAGTCAATGCAGGGTCTAATCTTATATGTCTGCTTATGGTACAGTATATAGCATACTTCATGTTGCAAGACAGGTGCTATCGCAGCATGTTCACTGTTTCACAGGTTTCACTTTAATCATATCGTGTTGATGGTAATGAAATCTGACTCAGTTTTTCTAAAAAAAAAAAAAAAAAATGTGATTAATTACAGGTAATCATATTTTCAATGTAGCTTGTTTGGGTCAAATATTTTTTTCTCTTACTATTATAGAAAAGGTGCATCTGGTGACCTTGGGCTGATCTCAAGATGTAAAGATTGTCTAAAATATTCCACCATAACAGGTTCAATAACTGAAAGATGCTAAATTCAACAGTCCATCAGATTTAAATAGTTGCAATCGAGGTTTTGCAACCAGCTTTTCCAGCATTCCACCAAAAGGGGGCGACATTCCCTATAAATGGCACCAGATTCCTCCTTCCTCTCACGTGAGAGCTGACTCACTGTGAGGGTGGTCAGTGAAAGTGAGTCATGTGGAGATTTGGTTCTCATGATTTTAATCTGCGTCCGCTTGTGAGCACAGACCTCAGCCAATGTGAGCGGAGGCTTTCAGGGGAGATTAGACAGCATTATGAATTTGAACAGGACGCAGCAATCCCCACCCTGACTCACAGCGAGACGGACAGATGGACAGACGGTCACACTCAGACGGTTAAAGGGTCACAGGGAGAGCTCACTTCTTCAACCTACATGAAGTTTAATCAGCTGATGGTGGCAGCTGGGAAATCACTGTACAACTCTAGAAAAGCAGGAAAAAAGAGATTTAAAGTGACACTGATGCTCAGTATCCCACTGGAGATGGACTTCTAGTGTCCCTCTGTTCTCAGACCTTGTTGAAGTAATGATTTATTCAATTTCATGGAACAGTAGCTTTGCCCAAACCCTAACTTCAATCATTAAGTTATCAAATTTCATTTTATCACCAATGGATACAGAGTAATGAGCTCAATTGGCCTATTTTACATGCAGGAATCAGACAAGAAGTCCTTCAAGACCTGGAAAGGGCTCCATAACTGTGACGCCTTGTTAGTCATGGAGACCAATCATCCTTTAAGCAGTCAAGAGGCCTGTGTTAACTATGATTAGGTCAAGGAGATTACAGTCTGTCAGACTGTATAATACCCACAGCTGGGTTTTCTGAGAGTGGCAGAAATAAAATCCATTAGGTTAAAGATAAGAAATGTGTTTCTCTATAAGCTTTTAGAAATTGTAGTGTTTTGCCTAAATATGACGGAAAGTTCACTTTTTACTAACAAAAGGAAGCAGGAAAACAAAACTGCACCTAAACAAACCAACCAGGTAGGCTTCTCAGCATTGATGGATGAATGCAGGTAAATACAGAACATTTAAAGGCCCAAAACAACATTGGATAGAAGTCCATCGGAAGACCACTAGAGTTGAATTTCTGGATCAAACACTAGTGTTGCACTGATACCAGCATCGGGCGGGGCCCCGTTACTGCACTAAAATGGTGGTATCGGTATCAGCGAGTACCAACAAATAGGACACCGATACCATTTTGAGAACCTAAAGTTTATTCAACTATTAGGTATTGGGGCCAAAAAAGGGCATCAGGGCATCCCTAGTTACCACAAGGTGCAAAATATTTTATCTATATCTATAAAAACAAAAACTGTATTTTCACCAGATTATAATTTAAAAGAAATATTTTTCAAATAAAGTCTATTATTACAGCTAATCATGGATCTCTTTAAATCTCCTCTTCAGACCCATGTTCATATTGAAAGGTTAAATCGGATTATACCTCCAGGACTGACCGTTTAAAACTCCCAAAACATGATCTCATGGTGTTTATTTCAAAATAAAATCCTAATAAACACCGTTTGCTACTTTCACTGCAGTAATACCGAGCCTTGAAAGGAAATAAATACCCCTGGTTTCCTTTGAACTGTCTAAGTACTGACTTGAGTACAGCTTAAGGCATTGGAAATCACAGATTCACTCAGTGGATGTTCAAAGATATGAACAAATATTAAGTAAAGGGTTCCTGGTTAGTAAATATCAACTCAGTTAAGCTTTCTTTAATGATTACTTTTGCGATCGAGGACTCATATCTTAGTCACCGTTCTCTGATCATCATCAAAACACCAGCTGGGACAATGTTTAGGAAGAAGGCTGTAATTTGACTAAAAATAGTTCCTGCCTTCCTGACGTGTGGCGGCATAACACCTTGTAAAGCTACAACCAAGCCTCTAATTAGTTTTATAGCTACTATAGTTAGACTTAAAATTACTTCACTTCCAGCATTCTGTCTCTAAAAAACAAGTGAAAAAAGGAACTTTCTAAAGTCAATTAAGAAATGTAATTAAGGAACCTTTTATTAAGCCAAGAAAAATGACCGATCATTCATATTTTATGAAACAATAGCAGGTTAGTGTTTATTTCCCTTCCAAAATGTAGAAACGTTAAATAAAAGACTGCTACCTGTCAGAATAATTATGAGCTTAATTCTGGTTTAATGAATATTTTTTGTGTTTCATCTGATTAGCTTCAGATCACTGTGTTTATGAAATATGTTGCATTTTCAGTTTGGAAGAAGATTGGATTGAAGGTAGGAATAATTCTGATCGACTTTTGGGGCTGATCTTGTAAAAAAGGATTTTTTGAAGTCATGACCTCTGGAAATGTCCCAATGTTGTCGTCCCTGACCTCTCCCTTTAGAAGCTATGTAACACTTCCTGTATGTATTAACTGTGTCACAAGGAGCTTCACCTCTATGGAGGGAATTTTTTTTTCCAGTATTGCTGCAAAGAACGTGTTTTGTAATCAGAAGAGAAAAAAAATCCAGGTGTGAAACTTTGAAAAACACATCAGGTAAAAAAGTTTGAGATTAACTTTGCTTATTTCTATAAAACTGTTAGTTTTTCTACTTTTTTTTCCATATATTTACTTCCTTCAAATGAGATGTTTAAACATTTATTTCATAAATATTGAAAATGTATTTTTCAAATGTCTCTTTTTTCCAGATTGCGTTTTACGGATCACATTCTCTTCACTTAAAGCACAACAAAGTAATCGCTAAAAATAAAATTTTAAATAAGTAAGTGTGGGGGGAAAAATTATTTACATTTTTTTAAATCGCTTTACCAAACATGTTCTTTGTTTGAAACAATACTGGAACCAGCTTATTTATATATCACCCAAATATAAATGCAGCACTGTGTTTTAAAAATCTTTATCTAAAGGTCACAACTAAACATTTTTTTATCAAATAAAATCTGTTTGGCATTTCCTCAGAATGAGCAGTTGTTTCTGCTTCTTCTGAAGGTTTAAAATAGTCCAAACAGTTTTTGTAGACGTGTGAAAGTCTTAAATGAAAGGAAGGTCGGCCCCAATGATCCCCTCTGAAGAAATATTCATTTCAGTCTGGACCTTTGCTGTTTTATGGAAGAGCTGACAACAAAACAACATCAAAGAATCTAAACAGGCAAAAAGCAGGAAAAAAAAACATTAATCCACTGTATAATATATTATAATAGAGCCTTTCTTCACTCAGAGCGGATACAGAATAGATGTCAGGTTTAGAGATTGCCAAAATATGGATGCAATGAATGCCCTGTTACGTTCACCTCAGGATATTTCAACTTTACAATATTGTGCCAACTTGTGAAAAGGAGCCTGGTGGATGGTGTGAGGGCTACATCTGTGTACTTTAGATAACCGTTTATACACCATCTGCCCGAAATCAACATTTGGTTCATTGTATGACAAAAACAGAGGAGACTATTGCAGCTTTCTTTAACTTTCCACTGTTTCGAAAAGCTTTGTCGATAAGACAAAAATATGGAAAAAAATAACATTTTCTCTAAACCCATGACTGCAAAATAAACAGAAATAATAAAATAGGAAACCACACATATTTGATTCTTGATAGTTTACCCAGGACAAAGAGGTCACTCAGAGTGTAGGCTAAGATTTCTAAAGATATTTCTCTGCAGAGAAGAAACCTTGCAAAACAGGGAACTCACTTGTGCAACGAGAGAAATACAGATTGTTGCAAAAGATGGAGAAACCTTATTTATTCCAGCATCAGTACAACAGGTTACATTATGTACAGGACAGATGTTGCATTTCCCATAGTTCGCCTTTAAGGTCCTCTTAAATGCTAATGCCTGCCTATAGTTCAGAACGATTAGAGTGTTCTCCAATCAACCAGATTGATTTAATATTTTTTTATTGAACTTTATTTATCTCAAATTGGAAAAATTAACTCTCTGCACTCTCTTCACTCCTTATAGGATCTAACTGCATCATCAACGCTCCAAAAACGATCCTAAAATGAGTAAAAATATGCTTAAAATAAGTGTATTAACCCTTAATTTGAGTGGGTAAATGGGACGACCTGCCAATGGAATGAGTGTATTTAGCCTTAAAATAAGATAATCAGATATTATGCACTTGAAATAAGAGACAGCAGTTGTTTTTTCTTATTTTCATTGTAAATAGTCTAATTCAACTGGCAGAGTATGTTGCTTACCTGCTCAATTCAGGAACAAATGCACTTAATTCAAGGGAGGTTTACTTATTTAGTTGTACAATTTTTGCAGTGAACCCAGCATACAGTCCTCATTTGAAATAAAGGTGACCTCCATGAGTGAAAAATATAACAAAGGATATCTAATTTTGAAGTAACTATGAGTTACTATGTTTGTAGCACAGCTGAAGATAGGCACCAACACCCCTCATGACCCCACTAGGGATTAACCGTGTAAGAAAATGGATGGATGGATGGATGGATGGATGGATGGATGGATGGATGGATGGATGGATGGATGGATGGNATGGATGGATGGATGGATGGATGGATGGATGGATGGATGGATGGATGGATGGATGGATGGATGGATGGATGGATGGATGGATGGATGGAAATGTAATTATATTTTGAAGACTTTGCTGGCTCTCATAGTTTCCTGTGAGGATTTCAAGACTACAAGCAATATTTCAACATTCTGCGTACAGCAGCCTGTCGGTGCAACAACTTTATTTCAGTTTGTCTGAAATGTGGCTGACAAACTGATGTGCATGACTGAGGAACACATTCCTTGCTTGTTTGAATACTTGCATGAGACAATAAGGTCAAAAGTTAAAGCAGGAAGTGTTGGTGACACACAGGGAGACACATTTGGAAAACTCACTCTTTGTCATAAAGCATGAAGTCTGTTATGTTCATGATCAAGTTTAAAAAATAAACACAAAAAAGACAAGAGCAAATAATTGTGTGAGATAATTATGAAAAAATACAATTATATAAATCTTTTATTTTTCTTATTCTTTTTAAATACTGTTTTGCACTTTTATGGTTTCTTTGTCCCTCTACAAACACAAAGCCAGAGGTCACTCATGCTTAAGAGCTCTTGGCTTACGGAGGATACGTCACCTTGCCTGTCTGGGTCACAGAAGGAAGATCCTGCCAGTGTTTTTCCTCTCACTGAGCACACTCTCTGGACTGTCCAAACATAAGCGACTGCTACTGGATTCAGATGAACTGAGTGGAGCCAATCTGATTATCTAATGTGGAGAACTGGTATTTTTCCACAGTCTCTCTTTAGTAATTTAAGAAATAGCATCAGAGCTAGGCTACAACACCCCCCAACATCCAAATACAAATGTAAACCTGTTCAATGGAGTGAACAAGATCAATTGAATAACTTATTTAGAACGTGCCGAGTTTAAGGTCATCCAATGAATACCACAATCAAATATTTGGTGTCCCACAGAGGAATGTATTGTATGAAGCCGCCATCTGCACCTTTAGCAACGCTAATATTTTCCTAAGCAGCAATAATCTAACAGCTTACTTCTGTTTTTTTTTTTTTTTTGTCCCAAAAAGCAGAAAAAACGTTGTTTTTGCTGCATATTGGGTCAGATGTGCCACTATAGTTCAATGGTGGGTTATAGTTAGGAAATCAGGGGTCAGACTTTTGAGAAAAATGTTCCGACTCCAAATAAACTTGCAGCCTACGGATATTCTTTTCCCTGATTTAGGTATGCTCCATCTCCTTATTTATTCAAACACAAAATGATAACAATCACTGAGCTAACTACTAATTTGTGGTGTTCCCCAGGGCTTAATGTCAGGGCCCTCTGTTTTATTTTGTAAATTATTTTCTTTTGCTATTTTTATTACGAATAGGTTTTTAATCGATCGTTTTGGTTAAGAGGTTTTTGAAAGCTTCATTCCCAAATTTCCTCTTTCCAAATTTCCATTTACAAAATATCTTATTTGCTGTCAACAATCATGGAACAAAATTCACTCCATACACTTGAAGCTAATTAAAAAATATGTTGCTAATGTCCACGCAGATAGAGAACACAATTTGAAAAGAATACAATTTGTAAAATTCAGTCTGAGAAAGAGAAAATTTAAATTTAGAATATAATATAAAAAAAAATAAGATTTAACATTTGTTAAAATAAAATATAAACAAATTAAATTCTGAGAAAACAGCAAACGTACTTAGCAAATTTTTCAAAGTTTAATTTCTGGAAGGCCTTTTTGTTTAAATATTTATGTAAAAACGGGTGCTTTGCTTGCAAAAATATTGGTACAAAATTAAATCCATACTGCCTGTGCCAGAGATCAGTTCATAAAGAACCATCCCTACATTTTTTATGATGCTTCTGATCTGAAAAGAAAAGGTGGAATCTGTGCTGTGCGAATATTGGAATTTTATGGAAAACTTGCATTAAGGTTCGGTCGCTGTGAATCAGGACTAATTGATAGATTATTAATAGTAACTCATTTCCACTGTGACCACAAAGCTTGCTCTATCTGGAAGAGGAATAGCAGTAAAGTCATTTAGCTCCATTAGGTAGACAACAATTGATTGACTGAATTTTACTGCTTTGCTTTGTACTATGTAATACAAACTAATACTAGATGAACTTGTTTTATTTTCATTTCCAAGTATGAGGGACAAGTTAGTTAATTAAACAGCTAGGGTGGAGGATTTCCACGTTTTCTTCTCATGGCAACAAACTGAAGGATGCAGCTTGTCAAAACAGGAGCTCAGGGGCAAAAACGGTCAAACAAAGTAGTTTAGATTTGGAATATTTAGGACTGGCGGATGTCGAAATGTAGGATTAAATAGCATTTCAATAGGGCTGATGAAACAGGGAGGCAACAAAGTGAATATAGTTTGAAAACCAAAAAAGCATTTGATGAGGAGATAGTTGACGATACTCCATGAAAATCATTAAGAAAAGCCAAATTAATCAGACATAATATCAGGACCGTTCACCTTAGAATGTGGGGTCCTAATATAGTGGGGAGACAGGGTGGATCTATAAAGGCATTAACTTCACTAGACCCCAGAGTCTGAGCAACGGTACGAGGAGCCAGCAAGTTAGCAACAGTCCCCCAATGTTACAGCGTGGATCAAACTTCTCATTGGGGAGCAAAGTTCCAGTGATACGGTGCAATAAAAGGTGGTCAGTAAAACCCAACTGGATGGCTGAATGTTTTCCAGCACACTACTCCCCATGTTGTTTGTTCTGTGTCCTTGTTGGGGCATTGAGGGGTGGATAGGGACAGCAGATTCAAAAAACTGTGATAGTTTTTGGAATTTTTAAGCTAAGTTGCTAATCACACAGACAAGGCTTTGCTCCCATATGACTCACTGAGTCACGACCTTGAGTGACTGACACTGACTACTGCAGACTGGAAGAAACCATAAAACCATTAAAAAGCTCACCTTTGTTAACTCATGTTTTCACCTTGCTGTTTGAACACATCAACTTATGGAGAGACATTTGCTCCATTATTGCCCTAAGCAAAGAGCATGTTTTTTAAATGGAAATTTGAGGAAGAAAAATGCAATCCTGAAATAAAATTTTACAGAAGTATTTTTTTTTTTTTTTTTACCAAATTTGCTGTTTTGTCTTTTTCTTTTTTCAACAAAAACATCTAATAAAATTTTTTTTAAATTGTATATATTTTCAAATATTATTTACCCCAAAATTTCATTTTCAGAGTTTGAAGAGCTTTAATCTTTTCAAGTTGCATTTTTGCCACTGAGAATTTTGGGCTGCTCAGTGTAGCAGTGGGTAGCACTGCTGAGAGATGGTTCCGGGTTTGATTCCTGGCCCAAAACAGTTCTCTCTGAGCAAACGTGGGTTCTCTCCGGGTACTCCGGCTTCCTCCCACAGTCCAAAATCATGACTGTTAGGTTAATTGGCTTCTCTAAATTCTCCTTAGGTGTGTGTGAGTGTGTGTGTGAATGGTTGTTTGTCCTGTTTGTCTCTGTGTTGCTCTGCGATGGACTGGTGACCTGTCCAGGGTGTAGCCCGCCTCTCGCCCATTGACTGCTGGAGATAGGCACCAGCAACCCCGCTTGGAATAAAGCGTGGTGAAAAATGGTTGAAAAAATAGAACTTTTAAATTTTCCGGTTCAAATTCTCTTCACTTCTGGGTTCGGGCTTTCCTCTGGAGTGAGGAGGGAAGACTGATTTCTATTGGTCTGCTACATATTGGAAATGTATTTATTTATCATTTTTTTTGCTCGAGAGAGAGAGAAAGTCTTTGGGATTGAAGTGAGGAGAAATTGATCTATACACAACACAATTTGAAAATAACTAAATTCAAATCTGAAACGAAATCTGAAAAATAAAAATTTGAAACAATAAAAAAAAAAAAAAAACTCAGAAAATAGCAAAGTTACTCCCAAAAACCTCTTTTTGATTAAGAAGCTCGTTTTTGCATTGCATTTTTTCCAAATTTCCAATTCCAAACATTTTTGCTTACAACAATAATGGAACAAATTTCCCTCCATAGACACTTAAAGGCCAAAATCTAAGAAAGCGATGAGATCATTTGTGTTTTTCATTACATCAGTCAGAACATCAAAGTGTTGTCAATGCGGTGGAGCTTTAGGCTGATTGTGTTACATCTGTGTTAACAGTCAACCATCTAGATGTGGGTTTGAAACTTTTTTTGCTCCGAGCGCAGAACTGTAACACCAAATGCTTTTCCAGGGGAACATGAAACAAGGTCTGGTTTGACATACTGTGACTACTAAATGGTGATTCTCATATTTTAGTTTGTTATGGTTCTGGGGCTTTTACAATCATTTACCTTTACTGAGAATAATGCTTGCTCGGGTTATTTTAGGTAATTTAATAAATTTGCCATTTTTCTTTTCTTTTTTTTAAATTAAGTATTCTCTGGAGGGTCAAATAATGGGTGCAAAAGCAGGTGGTGGAAAAGCACCTGATTCCTGGTTGAAACTTTTTCTGGACCTTTTGGAAACTTCCATGATGATGTTGACAAATAAGGAAAGCAAAGCCTGGATTTTCCATGTGTTTAATTACCATTTGGAAAGAGAAATGCTGCATTCAGACAAACTTTCAGCTTGTTCATGAACAACAATAGATTTGAACAACATTTTAGATGCATGGATGCTAATATTACAATCTGTTTGAGTTTCACTAAAAGACAATTATTACTGGTCTTTATCTTTGTGGTCAAAATGTAATTGCATCATGATGCAGATTGTGGCAGCTGTAAATATAGGAAACTTTGGTAATGGCCGGAGCTTCAGCACAACTAGAGGGGATACCAAACTTTATTTTTTTTATATATATATATATATAATTCAGTGTCCTGTCTGGCAAATAGGCAATAAGAATAATTGTCTTGATGCCAAAAAGAGCCAAACAGATTTTACTTTCACAAGTAGAGCAGTACGGCTATCGCCATAGTGTTCCATTTGTTTAATGCATATAAATAGCTTTATTATAATTATGCAGGGAGTTTTACAGATTAAATGACACTGCAATGTAAGTAGAACAGGAAAGGAAAAACAGAAAAAAAATGAGAAAGATAAAAGAAAGAGGAGATAAAAGGGAGATAATGATGAAACATTTTTAGTCACCTTCATCACCTGCAAAGAGATGTAAAAAGAACAGCACAACCAACGGACATGCTATAAGACATACAATAAAGTAACACCTAGATACTATCGCTGAAGTATAAGTAGTATTATTTAATCTGACATGTATTCTGCGTAACCTGAAGATAAGAATATGGGCTTTCTGTGTAGAAGTGAATCTCTAAGTACCTGGGATACCAAACTAACAATTTTCTGTCCTTTAAAGGTCAAACTGCCTTGTCTTAAAAAGTTCTTAATAGTGCTGGAGATACCAGCATAACATGCTGCTGTTTCACCATATAGCCTTTACCTTAACAACTCTGTTTGCATCCAACATTAGGTTTAAAAAAAAAAAAAAAAAAAAAAAAA
>NW_015151060.1:487183-493780 GCF_000732505.1 Cyprinodon variegatus | reverse complement strand
ATCACATGCCCTTTGTGGTAGAACTCAGGTTATCATACGCTATCTCAATAGTTAGGCTGCTATAGGCTTTGGCTGCTGGAGGATATGGGGACCGCTTTTCCAGTCTCTGCTACATTCTACTCCTATTCTCTACTTCTGCAATATTTGTTAGTCCAGCCTATAAAGTTATGTTCTCTCTGCTTTTTCCTCATCATAGTATCTTCATCTGACCTTGTTCTGTTTGGCTATGTGTTCATACTGAAGGGAATTATCAGTTGGACTCCTGCTGCCAACATCTTTGGTTGCTATGTCTAGAAGAGAAACAAGACCAAGCAGTCAAAAAGGCCCAACTCTATAATTGAAAATTGAAGTTGTTGATGGCAGCAGTCGAGTTAATATTTCCCTCTGGGAAGCCAAACAGGACCAGGCAGATGAAGCTAACAAACAAATATTGCAGAATTAGAGAATATGAGTAGAATGTAGCAGAGACTGGAAAAGCGGTCCCCATATCCTCCAGCAGCCAAAGCCTATAGCAGCCTAACTATTGAGATAGCTCATGATAACCTGAGCTCTACCACAAAGGGCATGTGATCATCCTCCTCCACCAAGTGGCATTACACACTATATTTAGAGGAAGTAAACTTTACAGCCTCTTAGTAATACACTGCAATCATTCCCTAAGACATTAACTATCATTCTCTCCATAAATAATCAAGGGAAATCCCATAAAATGTACCCGTGACTAGTAGCAGACTGACTTGTCTGCTCAACAGTAAGAGGCGCAAATTAAGTCAAGATGTCAAACAGTCAGAATATAAACACCTCCACCGTCAGAGCTCTAAATCTTCCAGTTTAATAAGTAGAGCTGTTTGGAAAATGCAACTAAACTGTTTTGTTTATGTGGAACTGCATGTTGTCATCGACTTCTCTTCAACTCATTGACTCCACAGTTGGTTTGGAAACAACCACAGCAACAACTTCATAACCCCAAACTCTGCTTTCCCAAGTGGCTTTTTACTTCACTCTGCCCTGCTTCTTTCTCCACCCTGGCACCCTCCTCTTTCTCTGAGACTACGTGAGCTTCTACACATCACCGTCTGGGCTGGAGGAGTGATGTCGAGACAGAAGAAAAAAGGAGAAGGAAGAAGATGTGAGAAAAGGGCGTGTTCAGGTGGACGTGACTGCACTCACATGGAGAATCCAGCCCCATCACTTCCCTCTCTTCTTTCCTCTGCTAGATCCTAATGTCGCCATGATCCATCCTATTAGTCTGCTACCCCTTATCCCCTGGTCATAGAGGGGATAAAGAAAGAGGCAGGACAACTGATATAACAGGAAGTAAGTCGCTTTAACACGCTTTGTGCCAAGGCTACGCTGGCACTTGTTTTTGTTTTGAGATTAGTCAATCCAGAAACTCATGATGTGCTTCTTTGGCTGGAGTGAGAGGATGGAGTCTTACCTACTAACATCCCTCTACTTAAGTTGCAATAGAAAGTTCTTTGCAAATCAAATCATAGACCAAGAACCATAATAAACTGCAATGTAATCCAGTGAGATTTCATATGTTAGACCAAAACCAGGTGGTGCAAAATTGTGAAACAGTATGAAAGAAATAGATATTTTTATTTTTTCTTACAAATGCAAACACAGGGGTGGGCAATTCCAGTTCCCGAGGGCCGGTATCCTGCATCTTTTAGATGTGCCAACACACCAGCATGAAGTAATTAGATAATTAAGAGGACTATGGAGGAATTTACTGCAAATTCAAACATTTGAATCTAAATGTTGCAGGATGCTGGTCCCCAGTAACTGGAAATACTGATGTAACAGATTTATAATCAATCCCCCTGAATAGAACCTGAACAAACTTTCAGTGCTCCTACTGTTGCAGATTAGTCAGAGGTATGTCTCCACAGCTGTCTGTATCATGAAATGGATGTTTTAGCTAATCTTCGATTCAAAATAGCTTAAGTTTAGTCAGATTGAATGAGGAACATCTGTGTACATTGAAAAAAATCGAAATCTACATAAGTAAATTTTTCTTAAAATAAGTGCTTTTGTTCTTGGATTGAGAAGGTAAAATACACATTTTGCAAAGACAATTTACATTTAAAATAAGAAAACTTAATTGCATTGTCTTATTTCAAGTGCATGCTATCTAATTATCTTATTTTAAGAGGAAAAATGCTCATTCCATTGGCAAAACCTCATTTAGCTACTCAAATTAAGGGTAAATGCACTTGGTCTAAGATATATTTACTTATTTGTAGATCGTTTATCCAGTGTATAAGTGATTCTCCTCCAAAAGCTGTAAAAACACAAAATCTTATCCAGTAAATTTCTATTTTTTCAAGTCAAAACCATGTTCGGAGCAAGAGTTCAGTGAGGTACAACGACTTGTTGTAAGACGATGCATCCAGAAAATATTGATAAATCAAATAATCCTGAATCTTGTTTTGAGTTATTTCTTAAATAAAACATTTTTTTTTTACATTTCACAAGAGTTTGAATTTTATTTATTTTATTTTATTTTTTTTGGGGGGGGGGGTGCAAAACAAGATTTTTGTTATTTCTAAAAAAGGAGTTCACTCGAATGAAGACTTTAATTCCAACAGCATAAAACAGCTAGTTGTAAACCATTTCATGAGTTTGGCTTTTTTTATGCATTTCTATCAAACCAAACATCCAAGTAATTTACAAAAACACATAAACAAAATCTCACATGTAACCATGGTTTGTTTTGAGAGACGCCACATTATACCAAATATAATTAGTATAATGAATTGGCCGACAGTCATCGACGAAACATTGAAAGCTTGGTTGGTCAAATTTGTTCATGACTGATTCAAGGATGATATCTGATGATATTTCACTAGAATGTTTGGGCTGCTTTTTAAATTTACATATAAGTATGCTGAATAATCAACAAGCTTGTTAGTATCTATGGAAATATTAGCTTGAACTATGCAGAGGATTTCTACCTCATAGGCTAAATATTGATTATTCCAACCAACTGTAGAACGAGGCTGACATTCAAAACTTTACCCTGATAAATATACAACATATATGTTTTTCACAACAGATAATTCTATAAAATCGTTCAGGATATTAGAAATAACCTTTGTCTATTTGTATGCATGTCTCCATATTGTCAACATCAATGATATTTTATGAGGAAAAGTCTGTTTTTATTGACAGATAATCTTATTATCTTATTATTTTAAAATAGTTTGTCTGAAAATATATATTTCTAATCTTGTTTTTAGTATATTTTACACCTGAATCTCCAAAATATTGTCTTTATTATGTTACAAAGAAGTTATACAGTATACATCTTATAGAAGATGCAAGGTTTAAGAAATGATGGTACATTTGAGAAGGATCCTACTATTAAGCATTTCAAGCTGATCATAATATCTAAAGGCTCTAAATTATATGTATATATTATTAAAAAATAAATAAATAATAAAAGATATATATATATATATATATATATATATATATATATATATATATATATATATATATATATATATATATATTTTTTTTTTTTTTTTTTTTTTGTCAAAATTCCTTTATCTGCTAAAATGCCTTATTTCTAGACATCTTCTCAAGCTAAAATTAAATTATTTCATTGGTAGATTTTTTCGTTTCTACTTTCNAAATTCCTTTATCTGCTAAAATGCCTTATTTCTAGACATCTTCTCAAGCTAAAATTAAATTATTTCATTGGTAGATTTTTTCGTTTCTACTTTCAATCTAAAAATTTATATTTCTGTTATTTTGAAGTGCTTTTTTCATTTTGCAGCCTGTAGCTGCATTTGTCTTAAAGAACTGTCACATCTAATCAACTTTGAAAACTTCCCATTTTCTTCTTTAGAAACATTTACTCACAATCACCATGTATGGGAGTCAGGATATTGTGTAAAGGTTGACGTTATTTCTGTGGAGGCAATTCTTACCACATTATTTCAATGCATTTTACAGAGATACATCAATCAGATCATACAGACAGAAAGCTTTAAATTTAAGAAACGACACTTGATTGCATCCAATCGTTGACTTTGCAGGATTGGTTCCTTCTCAGCTGCAAAAACTGATCTAAAAATAAGTAAAAAATGTCTTTAAATAACTGAATTTGCCCTTAATTTGAGCAGCTAAACATGATTTGTCCATAGCATGAGTATTTTTGCCCTTAAAATATGAAAATTAAATATTATTCTCTTCAAATAAAATAATGCAGTAGTTTTTATTTTATGATTTGTGAATGAATGTTCTTACTTACTGGCTCAAATCAAGGGGAAAAACCACCAATGTTGAGAAAATTGACGACCTAATATTTAAATTACAGTGTTGACGAACATTTAGCAACATTCGCATTGTATCATTGACACTACAGCAATCCCTCACACCGAGCATGCATGCAGCAACAGTGGAGAGGAAGAACTTAATTTAAAGAGAAAATACGTTGAATTTGTGGCTGATGCAGGACTAAATGTCTAAATGACAATAAAAAACAAATACTTTTAATTATAGTCATACCAACAGCTCCCATAATCTTGAAGAAAGGAACGTTTAGGTAGAAAACATGGAGGACTTACAGACTACAGACATTTCTGTAAGCTGTAATCAGAAAGTGGTCAATATGGGAGGTGTCACACCATTTAAAAATATTCCATTCTTGATCATTTAAATATGATTTGAATGAGCATGACAAAATACATCTTCTTTCCACCAATGTGTATTACTAAATAAAACTAAAATTAAGTCGACAAAAAGCTAAAGCCCTGATTTAACAGCAGCTTTTGTGAAATCCTTTGAAATCTGGTTAAATTAAAAGAGCTATAAATCATGGTAGACATTTTTCAGCAACAATAAAACCCTCTGAAAAGCACAAACTACAAACATTTTATAGGAAGGATTTCTTTAAATGATGGAACGTTTTATAGAGCCATTTAGCAAAAACCACAAGAATTCAGACTGGGAATTTTGGGGTATTTTTATAAAGTGGCTCAAATGTGAGCTGGAATTACACAGAAATGAAGATTTTAACTTCCCTGTTAGGAGACAACTAGAATTGTCACAGTTGCATGCTTTCACACTGAGAAAAAAGAAAAATTCCCTCCTTTTCTTGAGCTTTTTCTGAAAGCAGTGAACAGTTTCCATGCCTGTATTAAAACAGTGTAGAAGTAGCTCACACGTGTTTCTGAATCTCAGCTCTATCCATGCCAAACAGAAAACAGCCAAAAGCAGATGACTTAGTGAAGCTATGCTGGGAATCACGTAAGAGGGTTTTCAGTTCACCGTGCATGTAATTAGGGATCACACGTAGTCTATTTAATCTGCTCTGCTCCATTCAAGGCCTATTGAAAGATTTATCCCCTTCATTCAGCTCAAAGCTCTTCCTGAATGGCTGCTGCACAAACAGGGAGGGATGAGTTTTCAATGCATCATAGAAGCAATGCAGGTAGCGCATTCTTCAAATAACAAAAGTGAGCGAAACATACCAGAAAAATATGCATGCCAATTCATCAACTCAAATCAATGCAAAAATACTTTACTGATCCCAAAGGGAAATTAAATGTTGCACGAAATCAATGTTGTTGTTTTTTTTAACCAGATGTAGTAGGAGTTGATAACTGTGGGCAGGGAGGATCTTCTGTAGTGGTCCGTCTTGCATCGGATCTGTAGAAGCCTCTGACTGAAGACACTCTGTTTTTAAAAAATTTGAAGTTTCTCACAAAGAAAGCCAGGCTGAATCGTGTTAAATGCACTGGAAAAATCTAAGAGCATGATCCTCACAGTGATGTCTGCCTTGTCTAAATGACAGTGGGTTTGTTGAGGCAGGTGTATGATGGCATCATTAACTCTACCGCGATAAGCAAACTTCAGGGGGTCCTGCCTATTTGCTTGCTGAATTGAACCAACAGAAGTCTCTCTAGGACCTTCACTATGTGGAATAACAGAGCAACAGGTCTATAGTTACTGAGGACTGTTGGCTGAGTCTTATTTGGCACTGGAACAAGGCAGGAGGTCTTCCACATCCCTGGAACTGTCTCCAAGGTCAGACTAAGGGTTAGAAAGTGCTGAAGAATCCCACAGAGCTGCTCTGCACAGACCTTCAGGACTCTGGAGCTGACACCATCAGGACCTGCTGACTGATTATTATTTCTTGACTTCTAGAGACAGACAGGTGAAAGGTGGAGCGAGCAGCACCATCCACCTTTGATGGGTTCTACACAATTTTTAACAGACCACTAGTAATTGCTCTGGGCAAATAATATATCTGAAATCCATCTGCCAGCATGTCAATATTTGGGCTGCAGTGATGCCCTGGATGACACCATCTGTTGCTCACAAACGAAAGAAAGAAAGAAAGAAACTGCACTAATTGAATAACTGGTAAGATACTTGCAATATTGAAAGAATAGCTGTTAAAAAACACACAAAAAAACTTGATACGGAGGAGAAAGTTCAGCTCCCAGTAGGACAATACTTCTAAAGAGCAGGAGCTACAATGAAACGGTCCAGTCAAAGTCCAGACCTAAATTCAGGTGAGAATATTTGACAAAACCTAAAAATGTATCTGTTCAGATGATTTTCGTCTCGTCTGACTAT